>NC_141337.1:11480000-11710000 GCF_037954235.1 Aulostomus chinensis | reverse complement strand
CTGTCACATGTCTGAGCCATCAAAAACACACACACACACACACACACACACACACACACACACACACACACACACACACACACAAGAGCCTGATGAGTGTGTTGGTGAGCTTTTTAGGGTTAAACTGAAGTAAACAGGCTCGCTTCTGTCCTCATGGGAGATTTTATATTGTTTGTCAGAAAACTGGAAGGCAAATCCCCTGCGAAACGAAATTCACACCTCATCTTTCTCATTGTCACAGAGGAAAGCACATCTTCTCGGGAGCTGCTTCAGGGAATAAGAGTGTCAGTGTTTACGATTTAAAGATGGCCAGGTGATGATTTCTGAAATTTGAGAAGCGGTGCCACTTTTGTAAGGGCACATCTTGCTTCTTTTAAGGGACAGAATGCTGATTATCTAGAAAAAGCTTTGAAATGAAGTGAGAAAAGTCAGTGAATTTCCAGAGGCGGAGGTAAAGTGCAGCAGCAGATTGAAATCATCTTCAGAAATATTCTATCAAGCAGCAATTCCTTAAGATAAATCACGTCGCACTGTAGATACGAGGGTCTGATCATCATTTTAGCTGAATTAAATCCCTGTGCGTTTTAAAGAACAGTACAATTAAAGGGGGCTCCATTATAACCTTTTACCAACAGATTATTTTCCTTTTAGCGATGTACTTAATAGCTAAAAGCTCTTAGTTGCAGCTCTATAGGCCGTGACTTCAACCACTTTTGGTAAAGTGAACAGGTTGTTCAGGCTCCTGCCCCGCCTCCAAAAAGAAAATTCTCTTGTGATTGGCCGGCTGCTTAATATACATCACATCACAAACCGAGTTCATCTCCTGTGAAGGAAAAATGAGTGTTTCAAAATGTGGTCAATTTAAGCACCAAAAATGTGGGGCCAAATACAATAAACACCAGCAAACAGCCTCTGCTAGGTTGGGTGTGTGTTGTTTTTTTGGGTTTTTTTTTTTCAGCACTGAGCAAATATCTTCATACTTAACTAAGAGGAAGATGCCGTTTCCCTTCCCTCCTCGGTGTCTTCACACATCACCTGACTTGTTTTACTGTCTGACATCATCAAGACTGCCCAAAAAAATCTTCTATCACTCAAAAAAACATGTCTACCGCATTTCAGTGTTCAGCACACAAAAAGTACAAAGTACAGCCTTTATCTCTCTTTTTTTTTATTAATACCAAGAATAAGAATATGCTCCTTTGTTTTGTTTCTTTGATGTAATACAACTTTGTCATAATTGTACATTCAGTGATGATCAAGACCCCCGTAAATATGGGAAGTCAAATAATTAGCTTGTGACTTACGGTGCCAGTGCTGACGATGTGATTTCAATGAAGATTTTAATAAAATTCATGAGATCCTTGATTCTCTCTCTCTCTCTCTCATATACACGCACACACACACGCACGCACACAAGTGCAGTTCGATTACTTTCCCATTGGGCGTCATTCTGATGCAGCCACCCAATCTTCAAGACTCTCCAGGCATTTCCAGCAAGCAGCTGCACATGATAACTAATAGGTAAACAGGAGCAGTTATGAATGTCATTTGCAGGAGCTGCTCGCTGGGTGAAACCCCGAGAGAGACAGAGGAGCGACGGGAGCAAGGGGGGGGGGGGGGGGGGCTGGGGTGTAGGACGACTCATTCATGAGCTTAATGTTACATTTTAGCAGCAATTTGAATGTGTTTTCACCCCCAGGAGTGTCACTCAAAGCTCTCAGGGAGGAGGAAGGGGGGGGGGGGGGTTACATCTGGGACTTGCAAATCAAGAAGGCAAGATGGAGATCGCGCCGTACTCTGAGTGAAGCTTAAAGCTTTTAAAATTGTCCCTTTGGTCGCATCTCTGCTGAAAATGCCGACTTCTTCCTCCCTCAGGTTCTCGCCATGATGATGGCTATAACTTAAGTGGCGGGGGGGGGGGGGGGTGCTACGGCTGGCTGGACTCATTACCAGATGTTTGGAGGTCATTCTAGCATACACACATGCGCGTACACACACACAACTACACACTTCTACACCCAAGAGTTTCACCCTGCTGTTGTTGAGTGAGAAAGAACACAGATACATTCATTTGGACTGATTCTCAGTGTTGGTAGTGCATCGTTGACATTGTCACTCATTCAGAAGTGAAAGTGGAGAGGACGCTGACAGCAGAACAAAACAATAATAACACTGTGTCGACATTTTGTTTTTCTTTTTTTTTTTTTTTTTAAACAACCCTGCCTGACAAGACTTCAAGTAAAAACAGAGGGTGCATCCATTACCGTCCGGATTTACCCATGATTGATGTCATATCCACCTGATGGCTCAGACAGGAAATCCAGATGATACTTCAGTATTCTAAGATGGAAATATTAAAGCTTCTATTGCTGCGTTTGAGTTCACAAGAGGAAACATGCGGCTAGCTTCCTCCTGCCAGCCTGGATACACAATTTGAAGAATGTTCTTTATCACGCGGAGCCCAATCGGTGACGTGTTTGCCATGTAAACTCGTTCTTTAGTTTTGAGGGATATTCCAACAAACATTTTATGCATTCTTCATGAAAAGAATCACTCATGCAAAGTTTATAATATTGCTAAATATTTGTATCTGCTGATATAAATACAAACATTCACTTGTCTGAAATGAAATTAACCCTAAGAGTAACAGTAATTCTTTATCATCCTATTGTTAACACCAGTGGTTTGGGGTTTTATGTTAAAAATATCTGCCAGACTTGAGATATGCACATAGTTTTATATTCACACACACACACACACACACACACACACACACACACACACACACACACACACACTTTTTGTGAGATGGCAGGATCATGTTTAAAAGTTCAAGTCCTGCCAATAAAATTCCCAGTTTTGTTTGACCCTTTGGTCAAAGTCTGCACAAATTCAGCCTCAGATGCATCGCGTGCCCACAAAGCTCGTGGACGGATGCCAAGCCAGCGGCAGACAAGAGCCTGACGCTGCTCCAGACCATCATGGCGGCTGGTGATTGTCCATTCTGCTTCAAAAGGAAAGCGGCTTCTTGACCTCGAGTCCATTCAGCGTTGAACACTGAAGATTCATGTGATGCTGCATGTAACATCCTGGTAAGACAGTGTTCTACATTGCATCACATTAGAAAGATCATAGGCCCTCAGTAAGATAGTGATTGCAGACTACAAGCAGGGAGTGTGTGGAGAGGAGTTCGAGGGCAGCGAAGAGTTCAGGAATCCAGCAGATGGATCCAAACCTTGCTGTGCTAACAGGTCCAGCTCCCCTGTAACCTCCACCTCAGGATTGTTTCCGGAAAGTGAAAATATCTCGGGTTTTGGAGCCTCTTTTGCCCTCCAGTGGCGTTGTGGGTGTGGGGTTGGGTGAGGGTGAGGGTGTAGATGAAGGAGAGGGCGAGGAGGGCTGCGGGGTGGAGGTGCCTCCATAGGGGCAGCTCTGTGATTCCGGGTGTTCACCAGAACATTCCACAGTAGGGATGTAGCGGCTATCCCACATCCCCGGGCCACACAGTTTACAGAGGTCATGCAGGCTGCATGGGATCCTGGGTAAGAGGCGGAACTGGTAGAGAAGGCTACGGGCCTGGAGGAGTGGGACGAAAGTGATGAGATGAGATAAAATATGTAAATGTCACAGGGTAAGAGGATTAAAAACAAACACACGTTAATGGATGCAAAGAAGCTTGTTGCAGATTCCATATATAGAAAATCAATATGCTCGACTTCTGGCAAAAACATAACCAAACACTGTCAAGGTCAGTTGCTGCTACCTACAGCTAAACCCCAGCCTGGCTGCCTGCCTGCTTCTTCCTGAAACAATGGATGCTACATCTCAGGCAACAACAAAAAGAGTAACGCCTGCCGCATGCTAACATGAATTCACTGCCTGTGTTTGCAGCAGGACTAACACGGCATCCATAAACATGAGGAAGCAGGCACCAGACGCAGCAGCACGAACGCAGACCATAAATCCTCTGCATGGCATGACAGCATCCCATTTAGCACCTCAAGGCCTCAGTGGGCTGCGGGCTACACTAGAACACAGCTGCCCTCCTGCAGCACCGGACCAAGCTGCGCGTTCAAATACAACACAGATACGAGTGGACTGTTTGGTACTCCAGCCTCCGGGTTATTCTCGTAATAGTAGATGAATCTGAGTAGCCGGCCGAAATAAGTGCTTTGACGCCATATGAAGATGAGCGCGCGCGGATAGCGGGATACCTTGCGTAGCACCAGCTCTCCGTTCATGTGCATAGAGAGGTTGCTGAAGTGGAGCAGCATTTGGTCTGTGGCGAGTTGCTGATCTGTCACGTCCTCCCCGTAGAGAACAATGATGGCCACACATAGGAACAGGTGGAAGTAGTCCGTCTGGAGAGAGGGAGGGAGGGAGAGAAGGAGAGAGAGAGAGAGACAGAGAGGTGGGGGCAGGGGGGCACAAGTCAGGTCAAACTGGAATAAGAGAACACAAAATCCCAAATGACCGTTTGCCTGGTGGCGGTTTTAAGATCTGTAAATGGTGAGACGCTTTTTTTTTTCCTCACTTCGACTCTCGATTCTATTGAGGAAAATGACCTGAAACTCTTATTCAATAGGGGGAAAAAATGGCGGGGACCTCAAGGACGGACAGACAGAGCAGATCAACTCTTTATACAATGATGGGTAGATCATAAATATAAGAGATGGATCCCCATGTTGAGCGGTCGCAGATGTCGCCACGTGGGCTCCAGGCCGTACCACCTCCCCTCCATCCAGGAAACTTCCCCAGCTTAGTTTTGGTAACGTGGTAAAAAGGAAAGGAAAACAGTTTGGGGGCCTGAAACACTGACGGACATGATTGTGATTTAAAAATATCACTGCAATAACAGGGCCTCAGATCAGCGAGTCTTCAGTTACACAAAAGATTAATGGAACTTGTGTGAGTGCTTTTGTGCATTTGTGAAAAATCTGTATTTATTACAAACTCAAATCTTTTTGAAGCTGGAATAATAATTTCTTTAATCTCCAGAACCCTGAAAAATGAATCCCCTGCACCATGATTTACTAATATCACCTAAATATGCGCCAGGTCTGCATCTTGGCTGAATATGAACCATATCAAAGTATATGCTTTTCTCATGTCAGATAATAATCTCAATCAAGAACACGGTTACTGGGTCGCAGTACAAGACAGAAGGAGGGAAAACACCCCGATTAATAGCGTTAATGCTGCTTTTAAGGAGCGTTTAAATGAATAAAATCTAGTAATTGATGAATTCATCCTTAATCCTCGGTAAAATGCAGAAGCAACATGGCATTTATGAGGATTACACAACATGACACATATCTCCACGAGACTCCTGACATCATCAAATATAGATGGAGCTTTGCCCTGACCTGGTAGTGGGCCCAGCAGGCCTCCCACATGCGCAGCGCCTCGGTGTCAGGGAACTCTCGTTTGAAGCAGAGGAGGATCCAGCGGTGGCAGAAGAGCAGCTGGAGGCCGTCCTCCCCCAGCCTGGTCAGGTGCTCGTGGAAGTGGGGCAGCATGAGACGTAGCAGCTCCCTCAGGTACATCTGGAGGCAGGCCAGAAAGAAAACAATCACAGCTCAATTAAACACAGCTCATTCGTCACACCATCCACTGACATCTCCTCCTCCTTCCTTTTTTAAGCCCTTTCCTTCATGCTGTTAGCTACAGAAACCATTTAAATTCTAAAATGTTGAATACTTTAAAGACATTTTAGTGTGTACTTGGCAGATTTTTATCTTTTATACTTCTTATGGTATTAAGCTTTATTTTTTTTAATGGAAGACAACTGGGGGCATCTACAAATCGTCTGCAAATTCATTTTTGGGAACAACTTGCAGGTATTTCAGCTGACGCTAACTTGGCGAGGCTTCTTTTCAGCTCTTTTCGACCTGCTCCGCCTGAAAAAACTATTTTTAAAAAAATATTTGAATTTCCGCCTTTATTTTTTTTCAGCAATTCAGCCATTTTCAGCATCACTCCTACGATACAATTTAAAAACCCTTCGAATTCCGGCCTTTTAATTTTTTTTCAGCAATCCAGCCGCGTTCGCTCTTGCGTCTATGATTTAAAACAAAAGAACCTTTTACTTTCAGCCCCCCCGAGCAATGCAACCCACCTTTTCAGAGCTGTTTGTAGTGTGTGAGTTACTGGGCTTATTTGAGCTCATGTTTTGTTGTTAAACGCGCTTGCTAAATTAAATGGATTATTATATTGCTGTTATTACCATTATTATGAGTTGTAGTATTATTTCAGCCTATCGCATTTACGTTGCATTTTCTGCAGGAAATTCTAGATTTCTAGAGAACGCCACGAACAACCTACCAGCTGCCTCTCCATGTCTTCATCCCGTGGCGAGCTGATGAAGATGGTGTTCTCCATGAGGCCGACAAAGCACCAGAAGGTGTCGCTTTCATCCTGGATCTCAGTGAGCAGTGGGGCCACCAAGTCTGACATGCCCTGGCAGTAGCCCATGTCTGGATTCAACACTGCATAGTTGAGCAGAATTCGCCTGGGGGCGAGAACAGCCACGGACGTCTTTAGTGCTGATACAACATCTCAGCAGTAAGCAGCATTTCAACCTCGAGCTGTTTTGTCTGACGGTGTCTCGTATAGATGTGTTCATGACACCACACTCAAGCCAAACCGCTGAAAAAAACAGTCCCACCCAAACACACTGAATGATCCAACATGTGTGTTTAGTAATGCCCAGAAAACAAGACAAGCCCTACTTTAGCGGTTGCTATGCCAACTCCTCTGGTAACCAGGGAGCTAATTAATGATCTTTCTTCTTTTTTTTTCCCCTCCTTCCTTTTTTTATATGTGTATCACTTAAAAGGAAACCTCTCATGCATATTTAAGTACTGTTAAAACAAAAAGGAAAACCTTGAGGAAATGTTTGTACTCAACATGGCAATATTTAGGAAGAGAACTGGTGTCATTTATGGAACCAGATTTCTGAGCTTTCTGGAGAAGCAGCGTTTAGGATATTTAAGATGGAACTAAAGATGTTATCTTTAATTCAAAGACCAGGCAGAAGAGATGTTTCGTATCGGCACAACAGTTGAGAGATAAGTACATCTGGACGTGCGCGGCGGTCAGCATCACCCTGCAGAGACGCAGCATGACGATACCTCGACAAATACCAGGAGCCTTGATGAGAGCCACTAAACTAATATGCTATTTAAATCCTCTTGCTCCTCGTTTAGAAAGCCATTAGCTCCGAGTACGCATCAAAAGTGCTCAGACGGCTTAGTCAGAGTCAATAAAGCATGAAACTCATTTGCGGCTCCCTCAGGATTCAGAATATGAAATGAATAGGTGTGCTGGGCTGAGGAATGGGAACGATGAGGAGCGATCGAGAGAAGGGGAGAGGGAGAGAACGAGGAGATAAGAACTTGGGGGTGGGGGGGTGAAACGGCGAAATGAAGAGAGGTAATCTGACCTCATGATCTCCACGTTGGGGTTGTTCTCTCCTCTGAAGAAGTGGTTGCTGCGGTCGGTCCTCACCACGTCTTTATCCACTGTAAACTGGACCTTTCTCCAAAACTCACTATGCTCCTCTGGGCTCATAGATAATCTGAAGTACATGAAACACACAAAAAGTTACAAACGAAGACCATTTTTCTTGATTAAGACTTCTTATAACATTTCAGAAGAAAAGTTTTGGCTCCACAACCTCTTTGGGAAACGACGAGTAATTAGGATTAAAAAATAAAATAAAATGCGATCCAATAATATTTACCTCAAATGTTACTCTGGTGTAAAGAGCTAATGATTAAAATGAAGTCAAAGGGAGTGGGCGAGCAGTGGACTGAGGGGGTATTTCACTATCAAGCGCTCCATTGAGGATAATACCACAGCCATAAAACCCCTATCCATGCCTCGAAATGTTAGGAACTATATTAACAATGCACTCTGTGTATACACTGGTGTACTCAAGTCCTAAAAAGCAGAAGGGATTTAATTAATATTGTTTGTTTTCCATGTGGCCCCGCCAGGAATAATGAGCACACACCTGATGCAATGCCACGCAACTGTTTATTTTCAGCGCCGTGTGTTGTGTCGCTGGGCCCTCCCTTGGCCACCTTTCCACTCTCCTGAGGACCCTGCTAAAGTTTTCATCATATATTCTAAGCTGCTGTGGTTCTGCAAAAAAACGAATATATATATATAAAAATAAAAATACACGAGCGCTTAGGGGAACAAAGTCCACAAAGTCTGTTTTTTTAAAATGCCCCCCCCCCAAAAAAAAACAAAAAAATCAAGAAGGAAAAGGTAACAGCAACCACAGTACAAAAATGATCAATCAAAGTCAAAGGGTACAGAAATCAATCTTAGTTGTGTGAGAGATCTCTCTTAACAGCTGTTTTTCACTTAAAATGATCCAATTATTGATGCCCTGAACACAGAAAAAGGTGCAAAAGAGGATTATGAGAACAGTAACAAACTGATTATTAGAATACAGCTAAGTAACATCAAGTAGAGATCCCGGAGTTGGCTGTCTGAAAACGTACAGGCCAAGTGAACTTCCTCTTTTCTTCTGCAAATCTAAGCAGAACATTTGAGTATCTGGGGCATAAGCACTTTTTCATGCAAACACCAAGAGGACAAGCCACTTAGCAAGAACCTCCTCAAAAAAAAAAGAAGAAGAAAAAAAGAGGGATTCAAAATATCAACGCAATCAAACCAATAAAATAGAAGGACACTTCTTTTTCTAAACGATTAGCAGCATTTCAGTGGGAGAGAAAAAAAAAACAGACAGACATGACGGCATTTTCCCTAAAATTAAACTAACTCAACGTTCTTTTTTGTCACTTTTTCCCCTCCTTCCTGATCGTGAAGTCCTTTATTATTTTTTTGTTACCTGCAACAGCAGCAGCATAGTTTCCACACAGCTGCTTATTATCCCAGCCGAGGGAAGGAGACAAGGTTAGGCAACTAGGATCAGACGCGTATCCTTGCTCCTAATGATCAACTAGTGGCCCTGAAGGCTGCTGGAGACAAATGGTCTTTAAAGGAATCCACATCAGAGTCAGGACAAGAGCTTTAATGACCCACCTTCAGTAAGACCTTCTGAAATAGTCAAAATGTTAATAGGCCACACGGATGAAACCTGTCCAATTATCATATTCATTACAGATGGAGCAGCTCTACATGTGAAAATATGTGCACGTTCAACCTTTCGGTCGCGGGGTGGAGCAGATGTGCTTGTGTGAGTGTGTGTGTGCTTGTTAGTGCATACCACAGCTGGGTTTTTTTTTTCTTTCTCCTTCTGACAAGACAATATGATCTGATAAGCGCTGACATGTTTTTTCTCTGGAGACCTTTTATTTCACACCCGGCACCTCCCCTTAACACTTCCCTCATTGCGCCTATTGATTGCTCAGCGCTTGCAATGAGAAGCCACAACAGACTCACGTATGGTTTAATGTCTGACTGGCTGAGCCCTTTGGCAGCCAATACCGCGGCCGTGTGACAGTTCATCAGACGTTTCGTGGCGACAACAACGCCACTCGCTCTTTTGAATGAATTGATGTTTAGTTTGTGCGTCTGCACAAACCCTGGAATGGGTCAAAAACCTCATAGTGTAACAGCCGCACTGCATTTTGTTGTGTTTTTTCCATCAACCCCCACGTCGCACCTCCTCTGTTGGATGTCGTGGTAGTGGGTACGTTTCTGCAGCCTCCGAGCTTCCCTCTCCTGAGAGGTGGAGTCATAGCTGTAGTAGTGCAGCAGGAAGGGCCACACCTCGCCACGGATGGATGGGTCGATACCACCGAAGAAGATGGCCTGGTTGAGAGTGGGAGGTGAACTCAGTGAGAGAGCATTCAGAGGGCAAAGGGATCGCAAAGGAGATAAATAGATGGTGGAGTAGGTGACACATGCCACCTCAACAGATGACAGCGGATGTGAATTTTGCAAAAAGAAAAAAAAAAAGAATGCTGCAAAACTGAAACCTCTACTGTATGATGTGTGTTTACTGAGAAACGAAGCAGTTTGGTGGTAAACTGAGTCAAACCCAGAGATCTGAAATGACTCTCAGGGGGGACTTTGGCCAAAAGATACACTTGAGCCCCCATTTACAGAAGGAGGGAGCGGGGGGGGGGGGTGGTCATTGTAAAACTTAAAACTTAAAAAAACTAAAAAAGTTGAAAACTGTGGTGTTGACTTTCAGAATGATGTTCAGCGTGTTTGAGTCACCAAATGCTAAATTAGCTGTAGATAGTTTTAAAAGATGTGGACAAAGCTCGGAGGGTGACAAGCTACCATGAGATCCTGAAGGTCTCTACAAGTCAAAAGATGGAGACTGTGAGTGGTAGGGATACAATGACACGATGAGGAAGGAGTATTTGAGTCCAGCAGATAAAAAAGACGAGCCAGTCAGCCCCCTCTGAGTGCATCAAAGGCAAATAAAAGGGGAAAAAAAAAGGTATGAAGCAATATGTACCACCAAAGTCTAACCGACCCTCAGCCTGGAGGAGAGGGTAATGTGGAAGTGGCTGAAACCAGCAGTCTTTCTGATGGCAGGCAGGGGGAGGAGCCAAAGGTTGCAAAAGTAAGTGATTGTTTACACACACACACACACACACACACACACACACACACACACCCAAGAAAATGGCCCAAGTTCTTTCTTGATTTATTGCCTGAGTAAAACACTCCTAGCTGATTTATGGTCTCAACCGCCAGTGTCAAGTCTTAGGTAATTACAGTCTCATTTAGAGCGCAAGTGGCAATAACTCCACCTTCACGTCCAAATATGGTCAGGTTCAAAAAATAAAAAAATGGCACCCCCCACCCCCCCAAAAAATAACAAAGCCGAACTCAAGGTTAAAATGATCTATGATGTGACTGATTTCCAGGCTTGCAAAAGGCCCTACCTTGCGTAGTTTATACTCCTCCTCCACTTGTCCATTGTGGTTGAGGTGACGTAGCCAGGTGGTGACATCCAGCCGCCGATAAAGCCTTTCCTCTGGGTGGCTCTCAGCCGATGGCAGGGTGGACCGCTGGATGGAAAACTGCATGCAGGATTTCTCATCCGACACCTGTAACACACGGAAAGACGGACCAAGAGTTAGGGAGGCAAGGAAAAGCTGAAAGATGATTAAGAGCTCTTTAATTACTTAGTTAAAAAAAACAACAACTATAAATCTACTATGAGCTTAGGTTGATGGTCGATTGTCGATGGCTGCGATTGTCCTCATTCCAGTTTGGTTTTAATTTGCAGAGGTTCAGTCATACAGAATCCTCGGCCTCCTTGTATTTAAAAATTAGCGGCAGCACAATTTAGGAACGTTAATGTCTGGTTTTTATCTCTCTTGGTAAACGGCCTACTCATATTTAGTTGTCTTTATTGAATTTAATCACTTTTAGCACTGACAAATAATGAATGATTGCTTGTGTGTGCAATCTTATCTTTTGTACTATTTTCTCTCTTTCATCCTTTTTCATATGATTCTCATAGATGAGACACTGGAGAGTCTTGGTGCACCTGACCATCTCATTAGTTTATTTACTGCGCGCACACAAGCACACTTGTTTACTAGACTGAAGATTGCAATCTGACCTGATCTTTCAGTTGAGTCTCCCTGCAGCACTTCCACTGTTGGAAGACCTCTGCCAGCTTGTCCAGGCCGGCGTGGTGGAAGTGGAGGATCTTATATTGGCTCTCTCGACTGGCTATCACCAGCTGGCCACTTGTACACGCCTCATCACTGTAAAAACAAACAAAAACACAAACAAAAAAACATTCATACAAAAAGAGGAAAAAGAATGTTACACACACTCAGAAAAACCGTTCTGCTCTTAGTAAAAACTACAAAGATTCAAACAACATAAAAATCATTTTAGTGAGAAAATATGATTAATTGATCATGTATTTGTTGTTTTTTTAACACACAGCATCTGACCCCTCGTGACCTCCCCCTTGGACCTCAGGTCAGAGTGCCCGGCTGACCTGAAGAATAGTCGCAGTGACCTCATGTGACCCAGGTCCACCCTGAAAACTCCGCACAACTGCTCCAGAGCCAGCACCTTCTGCTGCTCCTCCCACCGCACACCCTGCGATTGTCCGTTGTTCTCTGAAGGGGCGTGGATGTCCAGGCTGGAGGCGGAGCTTACAGAGTTTGTCATTGATTCCTCGCACAGCTCTCTGGGAAAACATAAGATAAATAGGAGTTAGTAGATTTTTAAGATGAAATTTAGGCTTAGAAAGTAAGGTTGGGGATTATTTGAAGTGTGTGTTGCAGGATTAATTGTGTTAATTAATTTTGAATGTGTAATTTTGTTCACTGCCTCACATCCAATCAGAGTTTTTTGTATGTTTACATTATCGTTTGGACAGCAGCTGATCGCCTTTAGCTTAGTGATATGTTTGCAGAAATATAAGCTTATCCTCCTCCTTGTTTTGTGTCCCAACATGGTTCCACCAGCAGGCTGAGAATGGGAGGAATGCATGGAGGCTTCTGAGGACACACAAACACACATACATATACACTCACACACACAGACACCCACACACACACACACACACACACACACACAAATCATACTGTCTACCATTCAATTTCCCCCGTCATTCCCCCATGGCCAGCATGTTGTTCCCGGCACTGAAACCCGAGCTGAGGGTTCCTCTGCTGCAGTGGTAGACACACACACACACACACACACACACACATATATATATACAAAGAGAGAAATACACACTCACATGCGACACCCAAGATTAACAGGTGTTATCATTATATAGCCTAAACAAACACACGTGTATTGGTTGCAGCTCAGCACCAATGCTTGACCAGTAAGAATTGCTTGCTGGATTTTACAATATCTTTCTCCTGCTCTCACTCTCTCTCTCTTTCTCTCTCTCAAACACACACACACAAACACACACACACACACACACACCATAGCTAATGACCCTAATGTACTTTGAGGCACGTCAGTAGAAATGCGTAAGCTGAGAAACGACCCGATTGCAGAAATGCATTAAACCCACCGACATTTGAGAAGTAGCTGTCTGAATGAAAGTAAGTATTTTCATTTCTTTTGAATGTCCTGTTATTTATAACTCAAATAATGCTTCTTTTGCAGGTCTGTGTGAATAGGTGAAAACCCAAACAACACTTTTTCTGTCATAAACTGGCCTATCTTTCGACACTGAAGACTGTTTTCTACTCACAACAATTATACAGGCGAACGTAAGAGGTTTAACTTTGAGAAGACAAGGAGGTGGAACGTTTAATCTATTACACACTGAATCAATCATGTCTGGCTAATCATTTCCCTGTTAGCAGATGGGAAAATAACAAGGCTGATCAATCCAAGCTGCACAGTTTCCTTTTTTATGCTGTGATTTACCGCCCTCTGTCTCATATATCACACGACTATGGATTACAAGGAGACTGGCAGAGAGGCGCAGCTCTGCTAAAGAAGTTAAGCAAGATGAAGTATGGACGGATGAGCTCTTTTGATGGCTACTGTATTTGCTTTCTCCTTACTGTCAACCTCTGGTGTGTTTACAAGCCCATTCAAAGCAGGCTACATTCTGCATGCATGCAAAATATGTAATAGAAGATATAAAGATTCAGTGAACTGAAAATGTAAAATGAATATGGTGGGAAACCTTGTGATTCTTGGCATTCCAGTATAGATCGTTCCCTGTTCTGCATTCAAGCAGAAGCCCAACAAATGATTAACAACATTGGACACGGCCTGATTCTTTCAGGCTTTATAGCAGGAGATGCAGGCAGGAACCGTACAGACGATGGATTATATGTGTGTGTGCTGCCTTGACACTCTTCATGACACCTTCTTCTGTATATGAAGCTTCACCCTCAGGCAGGTCAGGCCACCCGTCCAACAGCTCAAACCTAGTACTGGTTCTGGGCTGGTGCCAGTGCCGCTTTACAGTTGTGTGGATCTTCAAAGAACCAGCTTGTTTTGCTTTGTTTTGTTTGTTGTTTTGTTTTGTTTGTTGTTTTGTTTTTTTCCACGGGACTAAGATGTGATGCAACTGTACACGCCTCTGGTTTCCTAGCAACACCACCACCACCTTTCCAACTCGGATGTGGATGGTGATGTGCCCGTTTGCCACACATATATAAACACACACACACACACACACACACACACACACAGATACAAGAAAGAAGAAGAACTGGAGGGCGATGAAAAAGAACAACAATAGCGGATGACATGACAGTGTTTGGTGTACAAGGTTTGCCAGCTTATTCCAGCGTTAAAACACAAGTGGTTCAATGTATTTGTGCTGTGATTCCTTCAATCATGCATGCTTCGATTCTTAGTGAAGGCTGTAAGAAGATGAGCCAACTTGAGCTTTACTAGCATGCCAGCACAGAGTTGGTGCTACTCTGGAGCCAGGTTTTGTGGCCCAGAGCTGGTTCTTGTCCTGCCCTAACACTGGGCGTGGCTCTGAACTACCTGTGAACCGAAGTGCCACAGGTCTGAATAAAAGCCGAGGTCTTTCGACTGAGTGAGTGAGCAGAAAAAAAAAACGAGGCTGGATTTCAGATCAAGCAGTTCATGAGGATTCCACAGTTAAATGCTGCTAAATGTCAGTGGAAGTTGAAATAAAAACAAATCTGTTTGCATTCTCTGGATTGTTAACAAGAGGAATCTCCGTCACTACCCTCTGCTGGAATAGAGGTCTTGACACCAACAGAGATAGAGACATCGATGAGTGGCCAGTGGAGCTTAACAAGCTCCAAAGCAGATGACTTTTCTTGTTCCTTACTAATAATTTTACATATAAGTTATGCAGGAATATTGCTAAGTGCTGTCAAATTCTGCTGTGCTTTGGGTCTGAAGAAGGCAACAGCCAACAGTGGTTTCTTAAAACTACTGTTAAACTTTAGAGAGACTTGTTAAAAAGCTTGACAGAGGCTGCTGTGGATTTCTCTCTTTTCCTCTCTCTCTGTCTCCCACCCCTCTCGTCTTTCTCCCCCCCCCCCTTTTTTTCATCCGCTCTTTGAATGATTCCAAGTGACATGTTTCCAGTTCCTGGCCCCTTAACAGTGTCAATTAAAGCAAGAGAGAGCGAGAGAGAGAGAGAAAGAAAAAGAGAGAAAGAGAGAGAGAGAAAAAGAGATTGAGTGAGTTCCAGGGTTTTGGCTGCTGCTCCTCTCTCTTCAGTCCTCTAATCCGGAGAGCTGACATTCAGCCCAGCACAACAACCCCGGGCGCACTGGAAATCAAAGGGCTTCACACAGACTTTAGGAAGGGAGGAAGGGTGGGGGTTAGATATTTGAGAGGTGGGCAACACTGGAAAAAAAAAAAAAAACAATATTGAGAAAAACAAGAGTGAATAAAACAGAAAAGATGCAAACTAAAGAGTGAAAGGAATGGACAGATAGGGAGACAGGAAGGGGGAAAAACAAGCAAAGGAGACGCACACTTGATGGAGCACCGTCGAGAGACTTGACGGCAAGTGAAACACAGAGGAGCTGAGGAAGTGAAGGACAGAGTAAATGTTAGAAGCTGTGAAGCAGAGAGCACTGCCAAGTCACACACACTTACAGCAAGCTGGGCTCTGAGAGTGGTTAAAAAGGCTTAAACACACACTGACACAGACTCACACATTCTGGGCAGCTGGTAAAGCCAAAAAGCTGTGTGAGGAAACGACGACGAAGGGAATCATAAAGTCAAACAAAGTCCGATCAGCAACAGATGGCTCCCATGATTGGGGAACAGTCAAAAGAAGCTCCGAGGTTGAGGGCTTGTTGGATTTGGGGACTGTTTGTGAGACGTCAGTGACATTATAAAGCATTTGGAGTAAGAGCTGCGGTAAATATGTGAACCCATTTTGAACTCTGATGAGGTTTGCATGCCACCTACAGAGGTCAAAGCTGCTTTCAAACCCTGCGAACGCTCAGCTGTAGAGCAGTGAGCCACCATGTGGGCTCAGACAGTAAACCACCCTTCCTGTCAGCAATTCTTTTCTTTTTGGCTCCACCTTGTGGCAGGTTGGCACAACTGAAATAATAGGACGTCTAAAAAAAACAGCTCACAACAAGGTACGTAATATACAGAACAATAACAATATTTAAATGAAAAAAACAGATTATTTCATGCTATTGCAATTAGCAGTATGTGTCATTAAAAAAATAATAAAAAGAAAACTGGCTAAACTAAATAAGGTGAAGACAGCTCACAAACTAGCTGTAAGGACTATTAGCATTGGGATTGATACGGCACATTGCTGAGAATTACTTTTCAGTTACTATTTTGAAAAAAATATTAATTCAGGACAGGATTCAAGCAACTATTTTATGTTTTCCCTGAATTTGCCTTCTAAATATTAGAAATTTTATTCTATCTATAGCGGCAACAATAAAGCAAAGCATACTGTGCGTGCGCGCGCGCACACACACACACACACACACACACACACACACACACACACACCTCAGTGGAAATACTAAAATACCAGTAAAATACTTTTTATTCATGACATCAAAAGACTGTGAGTGGTGCGTTGGGCTGACTGCAGGACAGTGTTCCTACCACCTCTGCCACCTCCCTTGCATTTACCACCAGTTAGCACGAAGAGTAAAA
This sequence comes from Aulostomus chinensis, assembly GCF_037954235.1. Classification (NCBI taxonomy): domain Eukaryota; kingdom Metazoa; phylum Chordata; class Actinopteri; order Syngnathiformes; family Aulostomidae; genus Aulostomus; species Aulostomus chinensis. The sequence goes on along the minus strand of NC_141337.1, from coordinate 11,693,422 downwards.
TGTCACCTGGTTCCACTGTGTGTGCGCACGTGTGTGTGCACGTGTGTGTACGTGTATGTGTGCGCGCGCTGAGCTCTCACTCAAACAAGCAGAGAAGAAGACAGAGAGGTTTTTGTGCTGCCATGAATGACAGCAGGGTTCTTTTAATTCCGTTAGGGCCGAAACCTGCTGTATGCTACGCTACTATTCAGCTAACAGGGTGCACCAAGCACTCTGTTTTCTTAAAGAGGGTCTGAAATAGAGTTTTGATGGTATTTTTGACAGCAGAATAAAAAAACAACAACAACAACAAAAAACCAAAGACTAAACAACTATGAGGAGTTAAAATAAATGATGAAGCAAAACCCTGACCTGCTTTCGTTGTCCAGGAAGACTGAGCCACTGCTCTCACAGAGGGCCTCGCTGACGGGGGACAAACAGAAAGGGGAGGAGAAGGTGTCAGAGTCTGACCCCATGGTGCTGTCCCGGCTCACTTCGTCTGACAGCTCACAGGAGCCTTCATCGCCCTCCTCTCCAGCTGAGGGAAGCTGCTGCTGCTGCTGCTGCTGCTGCAAGGAGGGGTCTGCTCCAGATTCTAAAACCAGACCGTGACTCTCTGCAGAGGTGCTACAGGTAATGTTCCTCTCCTCGTCCTCGTCTTCCTCCTGTGCCACTGGGGGGCGGGGGTGAGGTCTGGAGGAGAGTACTTGACTTTAGAAAGACAGTTTTGTATCTCTGCCCAAGTGCATTGGTGTTCTGTTTGCTTATGCTTGTGCTCCTTCCTGTACAGGCTTCTCTGAATTGGCTCCCTGCCAAATTCAGAACCGAAGTCAAAATTCTTCTCCTCACATGTGAAGCCCTGAACAACCAGGCACCTTCCTCTCTGACAGCTCATAGTTCCCTACCACTGCAGGGTTACTAGTGGGTGCTTGAGTCTCCAGTCACTTAGCGTCTCTCCTGTGGAACAGAGATCCAGCTAGTCCAGGATGCACTTACTTTTTGATAAAGCTTAAAGCTAGGCCTGACTTAGACCGGCCCTTAGATATACTGCCACAGGCCTAGTCTGCTGGGGGATTTCCCATGATGCACTGGGCTTTTCTTTCCCTCATCTATTCATTCATACATGCATGTTAATAACTTGACTTCCTCCCCAGAGTCTTTGTGCTTCCTCACCACCCAGATCCTTGACTGATGCTGGGGCTGCTGGAGGAGGCTGCTGACCCTTAGCATCAGTAGTAGCATTCTCAGCAGCGCACTGACAGTGACAGCATTGTTTGTATTACATTTGCTAGCATGTATCTTCTCATATTTTGTTCAAGTTGATTGCTTAAGTATCCATGAAATGTTGTTATTGGTAGCTGGTTTACTGTTCTTGTTTATTGTGTTTCTTGACTTCTTCTGTTTTGTTCACGTATTAAAATGGATCTGACTTTACTGACGGAGAGAATAATAAAAGCTGCTTATTTTTTGTTGTTTATCTTATCAACTCGATTAGCCATCCTGTTGATACTGATATCACTTCAACCCAGCGGTTTTAAAAGGTGTGAGGTGGACCTCAGGTCATCATGTACAGCAGCCCGCATGTTATTGGCTGAGAAATACAAATGTTTACTACTGTTGTTTTGCAGGAATTTTATATTTGTTCCTATTCCTAAAAGAGGTAGAGGCTAATAAATGACATCTGAAGTTAAAACTGCAATATCAAGCAAGCTAACAAACAGTTGTCTGTCTATGGCATCAGATAACATAATACAGGCATCCAGAACTAAACTCAGAGTAACCTTTTTTACAAGCCTTTACGAAGCGCCAACCCACCATCTTAGACTTTAAAAAAGAAAAAAAACCTGCGCAAAACTAAATATTTGGCATCTTTAGCGACATGAGGTTCCACTTATCGCTGTGGTCACACTGTTTCAATAACAAAAGGAAATTAAGCTGGTTAGTTATACTTTGATTGTGTTAATGAGATTCAGGTGATGAGTTTCATCAACTTTAAATGTTCTCTCTTCTCTTTGGTTCCACTTGTGCAGGAGCTGGGTCGGACTGAGGTCAGGTCATGTTCACCAGAGCTGATGGAAGCACTCTGAGACCCCCTCTTCAACAGGTGTGATTATTTTGGTACAAAAGCACCCATAAATGATATGAGGTCACACAGATCTTCCCTACCGTCTGCCACGGCGGCGTGCGTTCCTGCGTACTGGGGAGCTCTCAGGCGTGATGTAGCGCAGTGCTTCCTCATCCTGCCTCTGGATGCGAGAATTGGGCACCCAGGTCAGAATCAGAGTGGTGCCCAGGCTCTCATCCTTCTCCAGGTGCACACACAGGTAGCCTGCAGGCGGCAGTGTCGAGCAGTTGACAAATCAGTTTGAGAAAAATCAGGTAGAGAGGAAATGACACTTTTTTTTTCTCCTTGCAAGTAGCAAACTAACGTGTCATATGGGATGAGATAAGTGCACAATGACATTACAACACGGGGGAAAACACACACAGAAGTTACAGAGGGTGCTGTGAGAGTTCATACCAGTGTGAGTTACCAATGTGCAATGGTGTCAAATAGCACACCCAGTCTCAAACGTCATATAACCCTCAAAAAAAAGGAAGTGGATCATAATGCACCCTAGTGAAAGTCAGAAAAGTGCATGTTTAGCTATTCAGCAGCTCAACGTGCTATAAAAGATGCAACTCTTTCGATGAATTCCAGGCATCTCCAGTCAGTAGTTAGAAGTCTCATTCACGCTAAAGAGGAAGCTTCTTCCTGGCTACCAAGGACTGCTTTTATATGAAAATGAAACAGTGTCTCCAAACCACTAACCTGGGTGGTGCTCTGCCAAGCCAGGCAGGGGCTCTGCAGGGTGTACGCAAACGTTATTTTTGGAGAAGATGATTTCACCATCCAGGCCTGACCGCAACGATGAGCCTGCCGCCCCGGGGTTAAAGGTCAGGAGGTCGGAAGCCTTGGAGGAGGCACGCCGCAGGAGCCGACCCAGAGACATCTCAGAAACCGGGACACTGGGCCCATCCTCTGAAAGATGGGAGTAGCAAAGGGGATTTGGGAGGAGAGAGTGGCTTAATATCCGAGGGTCAGTGGGACATGTCTGAGCCATACAACCATACACAGATCATCACTTACATTTGAGCTTGGAATAACTGCAGAACAGGGTCTGAAATTAACACCAGCACCTAAAAGTGGGTTGGTCTATAAGTCACAGCACGACAAACCTAAAATCACTTCTTAGACAGAAAAGTGTGTGACACTTGTGCGTGCGTTCAACTGAACCTCGTAAACTCAGAAATCAAATCTCCAAAGGCCAGCAAGGTTGTTTAAAATGACAAAGTTCACACTTTCCTTGGCTGAACTTAACCCAACCGCCAATATGTTCTTGTTCTGTTACCACAGCAGGATCGTTCTATAATCACAAAGAAAAGCTGTATCTCACATTCCAAACTTCAAATTTCAAGAAAATAATTAAATCCGGTAGTTACAGCTGTTATCCAGCTGTTGTTGCCCTCTTCTGTGTTCACCGCCAAAACGTTTAACATAAATGCAAGTTGTATGAAAAAGTTAATATTAGGAGGAGTTAAAACAAATTCTGGCGGCTAGATTATTATTTCTATTATCTAGGTGAGCGAAAAGGTCATCTAACTGGTGCGGTGTCCTCGCAGCAAAGCTCTTGTGTGCCTCCACCTGCAATGACCAACACCCACATCCACAGCGTGTGTATGCGCACTACACGAGTGTGTACCTTCAGGTTGTCCCCACCTTTTGTAAACAACACAAGCAGACTTATGTACACACGCTAACATAGACATGTGCAAACACACTCCACTTCATCCGTGTGAAATTCCGGGACGATATCAGTAGCCAACAGATGCCGTCGGCTGCATCAGAGTGTCACGCCACTAACTCGGAAACAGCGAGACGGTGAGGATGATGATGATGATGATGATGATGACAGAAACTTAAGGCAAAACTGCTCTTTTGATGTTACAAAAGCGCAATGGGCTGGAAGGCATCTCAATAAATCAATTCATGAAACCTGTTGGAGAAGAATTTTGTTATTTAATCTGACAGATTTATTCCCTCTCTCTCTGTCTCTTTCGATGGAGACGTGTGTCTCTATCTTTGAACATCCCGGCATGTATCTGCCCCCCCACCCCCTCATCTGAGGAATGTTTCCCCTTTTTTTTCCCTCCGGGCGCATGTTTCCCTCTGCCTGATTAAGAAGGCACCTCACATCCTGATGCCAAGACCCAGACAGGAAACCTACTGGCACGAAATCAGGGCATGAACCCAGGAGAAGTTACTGCTGGCCTTCTGGTGCTGGTGGGCTGCTGTTCCTTGATAAATACACATTTCTCAGGATGTAGATGATATTTATGAGGAGCGGTGAACCGTAAAATTTAAAAATTCCCACCAATCGTCTAAAAATTCAAAAATCTATTCAATTTACACCTGAAAGCAGTGGCATGTTTACCTGATAAAGGATTTATCAAAGCGGAACATTTTGATTTAATCCTTATTTTTTGTAGATGTTACATTTTCTGTCAGTCAAATCGTTCAAGTGCTACCTCAGCGTGGCCGATGGCAGGTATTCCATTCATGACTTGCAGGCTGTCAGGTATCTGCAGATATTCAAACTTTTACTTTGAACGCTTGCATTCGTTTACAATAATTCAGTGAACTGAAGTTTATTTTCAAAATGGTTACAAAAAAAAAGTAAACGTCATAAATATTTCACAACGACAAAAAGAAGATTGACTGATACATTTGAGGTTTGGACACAGGTGCTCCGTATTTTTAGATGATTCCGTTTGATTGTTGAACTGGAAATGATCCCGCCTATGAACGAAAAAGATATATTCTAAGATACATTTAGGTGAATGTGTCGATACCGGAATTTTCTTACACTTTCTTTTACTTGGGAATTCTACCTCTGAACTCTCTAGATGGTGAAATCTCTCACCAAGTACTGCCCTCTGCTCTCAAGTACTACCCTTTCAGTTTCTCTGCACCACATTAGGGTTGTGCAGTAGCAGAAACACAGCAGTATATTCCAATTCCTTTTTTTTTTTTTAATCACACTGTTTCAATATTTCAACCTACTGATACTGACAAATTTAACAAAAACTATCATGTTAAAGTGTGATCAACGTATTAGGCTGCACAAAGGAAATCATATTTTCAGCGCCAGTTTTGAAGTTTTCCAATAAATCCTGCGGTCCTGACACCTTCAACGGCTCATCAGAATTCCCGGATCACAGTAATCAGGCTTCCATCCAAAGGAAAAGAAAACACAACCAACGTGTGATATTTTCCAGGTATTCGCAAACGCCACTTTCCTTCCCCCCCCACCCCCCCAAGACACAAGTGAACTCATTTAATGGACACCCCAACTTTTACACTTCCCCTGAGCGAAAACTTTTATTTTTTGTCATATTTAGAGACCTGTTGAATTTCTCTGGATTTTTTTAAAGTGCTTACAGGAAATGCTCCATTTTCCACTTTCCCTCTGCACACTTCATGTGAGACGTGCCGGTGGGAAGTGAACCATTGTGTCTGTTCCTTGATTCTAAAGATTAGAGCCTTGAAGAAGTTGTCAAACTGGTCAAACTCCACCACTTAAAGTGCTTTTTTTTTTTTCTGCTGAGTTGCAGTTCCTCAATCCCACACACCATCACATTACATTTATATTAGAGCACTGCAGGAGCGCGAGTCGTAAAGTAACTCATGTGACGACCCTTTGGCTAACGACAGCGTCGCAATATAGCGCACAATACGTCACACGTGTACCTGAGGAGAAAAACACCTTTGAAAAAGGCCAAATTTGCAGGAACTATGGATTGTTTTGTCAAATGGTGGGGTCCAATTCCAATCTAACAACCAAGACAAACAACAAAGTGCATGGTACTAGCACAGTGGCTACGACACACACTAATAATAATTTTATCAGCTGATATTTTGATTAGAGGAGAAGCTCATTATTTGTCAAGTCGTATCAATAATGTACCACATGTATAATGTATATCGTGCAGTTGCTAAGCTGACTAACCCACCACTGCAAGGGCTCATGTGGTGTTACACAACAGGTCTGGATCTCATACATGACACACTACTGTATCTCATATAACAGCAAATAACACATTCAGTGCCGGTCTATTATCTCGGGGTTATTTTGGGCGCCGGGTGTTTATGGGTCGCCAGGGGTCGGTTTGATAAAGCTCTTCCAGCCCGAGGTTCTTTTCACTTCTTATCATTTTACTTTTTTTTCTTATGCTGTCAACAGCTGAGTGCGCCCTCTCGCCGCCTCTCTAGTCTCTGGCCTTTCACCTCATCAGTCACTACTCCGCACAACTTTCCTCCCAAACTCTTTATTATGGAAACCTGTTTCTGCCAGGTTGGGGGGGGGGGAAAAAAAAAAAAGGAAAAAGAAAAGAGATTAAAAATCATTCTTAATCATGTCCTGATTATGAGATATAATGTTAAAATGATGAGAGAACTGACATAGTTATGAGATAAAAAAGGTTCAAATTCTAAGAAACAGATTCAAAATAATGAAATAAAACTTGATTGAGAGAAAACGTCAAAATAATGAGGTCAAGATCCAAATTATTGGATAAAATGCAATAATGATGTAAATTACAAAAAAATTATGAGATAAAATACAAAATGTTTTGGTTCAGAAGTAGAGTGGCCGTATAGCCACCGAAGGGTCGCTCACTTCCCCCGGTGACCATGTCCAAGTGTCCTTGAGCAAGATACTGAACCCCTAATTGCTCCTGATGGCCCTGCGACGGACTGGAGACCCGTCCTGGGTGAACCCCGCCACAACTATGAAACAGTAAAGGTGACATCCCAGGAGGGAGAAGAAAGCTCAGGCGGTGCTCATGCGCACATCTCATCATGATGACTTTTACCTCATATTTTTGACATTTGATCTCATATTTTTTGACCTTTTAATTCATAATTTTGACTTTTTACCACATAATGATTTTCCATCTCATAATTATGACTTTTATCTGACAACTTAGACTTACCAAGGATTTGTTCTGTTTTGTTTTGGGGTTTTTTTTTTGTGTCCACATCGAGGCTGATTCTTTTTAAAACATATTTCTAGTGGAAATGGGATTCCACTTTTCCATAAAAACTTTACCTAAGAATTTAAAAGCCAGTGTAGAGGCCACAAGCTCCCAGCGTCTCAGCTTCTCACTTTGGGGGCGACATTAAGTTGTCATGCTGACATCTGAATGGAGGAGCCAACAGTGAACACTCCTTTTCATCGGGACACTCCGATGCCTGCAGCTGCTCGAAGGAGACGGTCCAGAAAGACTCTCCGCATACTGGCTTAGTTAGAAGGAGACATTTCAGTCTTTGTTTGTTGTATAAAAAGATGCGAGCAGGAATACAGACTGTCTCTGTTTTAGATGAAGTCTTGAATTTTATTATGTCACTAAGAAACCCTAATAAACATAATGAAAGGGAGTATTATTTTTCAAAATAGGACAAATAAGATACAAAAGCCCTTGTATTTGGAGATCTCTCCAGACGATATATCAGCTGATGTTAGCTCTTCTCAGGTCTCTTAGTACTGTCAGTAGTGGCGGGTAGTTCGGACTGTGACATCTTAACATGGCAGATCTACCAATCACTCTCGTTTTCCCATTTTCAAATGTCCCACCAAACGAGCCTAAGTTGCAAATTTAATTACAATAAAATATTCTACTCATTCTTTGAACGATAAAATATTTGCCACCATTACTATTAAATTCTCCAACAATACAATTTGATTCCCTGCTTTTGATATGAAGTGGTATACGTCCACTAACGCAATCCCTCGAATGTTTATAATCTACTTATAAAAGGCAGATAAAATTTGTTTTAAATATATTATTGATGAGCTCTGAAAAACAATGAAATCATTTATTTAATAAAAAAAGGGGATTTTTTTATATTCCTGTTAAAAAAATAAATAAGAAATTGAGCGGACAGAGCTTTGTAGAAGGTAATTCACTCAAAATAAAGCGTCACATTACAGATCGATACTCAAATTTGCCAGCAACTTCTTTCCAGTGAAGGAGGTTGATTCGCTTTGCAAACAGCAAATTCTTATTTTGAAGTGGTGTAACTCACTAATAAATTGTATTATTTCTTAGAAATTAAAACAGCACGTATAAAAATCTATCAAACATATAAAGAAAATGTATTCATTTAATTTTGTTTATTAAATAAATGGCACCCTTGCCCCCTGTCCCCATATTTGGATTTAATCAATGTTATTTAATAGTTTGTTTTTTTTAATGAATTGGCAGCCCTAATCATAACATTAATATATCAGTCTCTATCCAGTGGAATGGTTGATTTAGCAGGGCAGCAGCAAAGTTTTACACAGTACAACATGAATGTCCCAATCCCCCTCTAAAGGTCTCATCCTAGCACCGCCCCTGCACTACACCGATCGGGTGAAAGTAGCAGCGGTCCAGCCGAGGGGTGCCACGACTCCGGGGGGCTCCACCGGCTATCGTGGCAGGCTTCATCCGCCTGCCAGGAAGGGGTAACGGGATGAGACGGGGCTCGCGCTCCCACCACGGTGCTACCAGCCTACAGGCCCGTAGTGGAACGCTGACAGAGGTTCTGGCCCGAGCAGGAACTCTATCTCGAACATCCTGAACATAAATATTTTAGTTTAGCTGGCTAGCCCTGGCGACAGATCACATCACGGTGGCCGCGGTCAACTTTTAAGTTGAACAACCGCCGAAAACGAGACCACAACACGTTATTCCGGTGAAATGAATCATTCTCGGCTTACACCTGTTTTTTATCAAGAGAAATGAATGAGTAGTAGTCCGCATGTAGCGGGGGGGGCCAAGCGGCGGAGCGCTCACCTTCAGTCCCGCCGCAGGAGCCTACAGCCCGTGACGGACATCCATATCACCGGGCGGGCAGTCGGGCAAGCAGGGCAGAGGCTGTGCAAGGGGTACCGGTCCCGTTCACCCCTTCTCTTCTGGGTTTAACTCGGTATTTGGAGGCTGTAGTCTTGTTTGTATCCTACTGTTTTCCGACAGTGACGCCACACGTTTCACTGCTGCTGTTTCGCCAGTAAAAGTCAAGCTTCCGGTTGTAACTTTCAAAGTAAATCCCCTCGTTGGACGAATGCGCTGTTAATTCAAAGGATGTTTTAATTTACAGAGAAACTTGTCTCAGTTCGTACAATAATTTAGACACGTGTGTTTAACTTGATTCGACGGCACCTACCCCCCCCCCCCCCCCAAAAAAAAATCACCGCTTCCGGAATGGTGCACGAACAGGGAATTTTACATTTCAGTTTAAAAAAACAGGAGAACGAAACGGAAATGGCGAGCCATTCTAAAAACCATCGAAGCTGTCTTCTTAAAATAAATCACATCTCTCCCTCATACACACCGCTCACTTGATCTGAGTATCAGATCTGAGCATCCCATCACAAAGCTTCGAACTCACCTTTGAAATCTGTTTTAATATCATTTTGATTTTAAAAATGTGAAAATATAATGAATATGGCTTAGTTACTTGTTTAAATCAGATTACTTACAGGGTTCATACCGATTTTTACCAATAAACTTGACTTTTCCAAGACTGTCACAGCTGGTATTTCTAGAGATATTTCTTAGTCATCACAGTAATTGTATATTAGCGGGAAAAATTACTGAGGCTTTATTTTTCCTAAAACTTTTCAAGATGTGGAAATTGCTGTTTTTATTTTCATTGACTTACAGTTTTCATGAATGTTGAACCCTGGATGTATTTGTTGATCAATGATGGGGCAACTTACTCATTTTTAAGTCTCATCCTACTCACACACATCCACACACAAATGTGGAAATAATAAGTCAAGAGCTACCTTTCTCTGAGCTTGTTGACTCGAAATAGTTTTAATTTTGAATACAAAACATTACAAATTGTAATTTCAGATGAATTCAAAGCAGGAAACTGTATTTGATCCATGTTGGGAGAATTGCATCTATCCATTTTCTTCTGCTGATCCTGTTCAGGGTTGCGGGGGGGGGGGGGGGGGGCTGGATCCTATCCCAGCAGCCTTCAGGTGAGAGGCGGGGTTCACCCTGGACAGGTCACCAGTCCATCACAGGGCCAACACATAGAGACAGACAACCATTCACACTCACTGTCACACCTACGGTCAATTTAGAGTATCAATCAGCCTCGTCCTCTCTTGATGTCTTTGGACTGTGGGAGGAAGCTGGAGTACCAGAGAGAACCCACACAGGAACAGGGAGAACATGGAGACTCCACACAGAAAGATCCTGTGATGGAGCCGGGGCTTGAACCCAGAATCTTCTTGCTGTGAGGCGACAGTGCTGACCATTGCACCACTGAATTGCACCAGAAGTAATGCAATTTTTGTCATGATTTCTTCAACAATTTAAACAAAACATTATTTACAAAAAAAAACAATACATTCCATTTTTATTTGATGTCAGTGAAGCAGAAAGTTATGATGATTCCTCTGGTTTGATATCATGTGCTGCAAATGTAAGTCGCTTATTGAGGCGTTGGCAGGTCAGGGTGGCTCATGTAAATGAGCTGGTGCAGTTCAACAAGAAAAATGGCGGCGTGTCAGAGAGCCCACTGGATAGTAAACACATCTGACATGGGTAAGGAGAGGCTGCTCACTTTCAAAACCTGTGGAAAAAAGAGATGAGAGACACAGGGAGGGAGGGAGGGAGAGAGAGAGAGAGAGCGAGAGAGAGGGAGAGAGAATGGGTAGATTTTAAGGCACAAATACATAAAGGTCGTAGAGATGGAGGACAGATGTCAACTTGGTGCTTGGTCGAACAAAACTAACCTTTGTGTCAGGACAGTACATAAAATCTCTAACTTTCTCCCCATTGGCAAATACATAATGGGGTGGGGAGGGCACCCCAAACACCTGCAGCCCCCCGAGCACCAAACCATCCAGGGCGTCGTTCAGCTTGACTGGGTCACTCACAACCTGGGACTGAATCAGTGAGTTGGACATGAGAAGGCAGATTTTTAAATTAATTATTGGATATCAATTGCAAAGTAATATTGAAGTATTATTCATACATTAATGAGAGAACACTATCCAATCAAGTAAAGCACCACAACACAGTCCATTACTTCTCAACTACCAACTCACGTTCCCGTTTTCTTGCCTACCTGTCCAGCGATGAAGATAATATAACAATAATCTCCAGTTTCAAAGGTGTCGAGACCGTCCCCGTCATCCCAGAACAAGTCGCCCCAGGCCCAGCCTCCTGCTGAAAGAGCCACCGTCAGGTAGAAAGAGTTCCTGCGTGAGACCGTCGTTGTCAGAGCGGGTTCCTTCATAAGAATAGACAGATGAAAGAAAACAAAGGCGTGAGAGAAAAGGGTGTTCCAGGTAGTTTTCAGTATCAAGACTTCATTGGGAATGACAGAAGAGTTATTGAAGGTCAACATGAATAGATGAAATATTTGATCATACACCAGTACTGCCACAGCAACCTTGTGTAGAGGAAATGTCATTGTTGCTTCAAAAGACAGCGTTGGCAAACACTTTAGTGCAGACCTTGACAGTGACCGCACACTTGAATGGCTGTTTCCACTAGAAAATCCCCACTGGTTTCCTCCATTAGAATCTCAAAGAAGAGGCAAGCAAACCAGCGAACCGATGCATGGATCTGATTCTGGGCCAAAGACCCCAGATTAACTGAGACCAAGGAAGTAACTGAAGACTGTGTACCCAATTATCCCGAAGTTAAGGAACTACTCATCCCATGAGGCACTGCAAACAGTATTACTGACCCAACATTGTTACACTTCATGCCTGGGATGGAATTTTCTAAAAATCCCTCTGACTCTTCCAGCACATTACCCCCCATAACACGGATGGAAGGCACTCACTCACTCACACACCCACACACCCTTGTACTTATATCTTTGTGAGGACTTTCATTGACATAATACAATCCCTAGCCCCTCACCCTAAACCTAATCATCTCAACTGACTGCCTGGCCCTAACCTTGACCCTAAACCTAACCAGAACCTGATTCTAACCTCGACCCTAAAACCAAGTCTTGATCTTCAAACGGCCCTTTGAAGAATTGAGGACCGGATAAAATGTCCCCACTTTCCAAAAATGTCCTCACTCTGTTGGTTAAATATGTATTCTAGTCCTCAATATGTAGCAGGTACAAGAATATAAACACACACACACACACACACACACACACACTCCTATTCTCAGTGTGCAGCATTGATAAAGGTCAAGCTTGAAAGAGTGTGCCAGTTTCAGGGTGTTTGGATTGGGATAAGACAGATAAATTGTTGGTGACACACTTATGTGACGTTTGTGTTCGTCTCAACACCCAATGACTTCTGAGTTCTTTCTTTATATTCTTCACAAGCTCATATCCAGGAAACTTCCAATACAAAGACCAACTAACAATTTTTGTTGTTGCTAGCTGACCTGTAACTAATATCAGAAATAATGACACGTCAAATATTCGACATTTCTCGTCTGTAGACTCAACAGGAAATTGTGATTCGATGATCACAGTTGCATTTCCACTGTAATGCGTTTCACCATTCAGCTGTGTCACTTTGGGATTGTGGGTAGTGTAGTGCCTCTCAGGAAGATGGCTAATAAACCCTCAGGAAACTGAAGATTTGACTATTGTTTCATAGCCTGTTTGCTTGTGGCAAGTCTACCTCGGATGGAGATTATGGCTAATATTCAGCTCCTTTACGGAGAAATGGGATTGGGATTATCACTTCTGGAACCTCACAGTTGAGATGCATTCAATAAAAACAAAAGAGCAATTTTTTTCCCCCACCCAGCACTCACCACTACAGTCGTTGAATTAAGTTTTTGGAAATGTGATGCATTTGCTGCCAAACAAGACATAAAACAAAACATTATAATAATAATAATAATTTAGAAAGTAGCCTGGAGCATTTCTTTGTTATTTTAAACCGGATGATTCTGCTGATTTAGAAGTAGAGCTTGTAAACTGGAGTTCCAAATAAGGGTTTCATCCTAAATTAATTATTATGCGCTATCAGTTTGTTCTGTCCACAAATATTTCATAATTAATTCATCTTCAACATTTTGTCTCCTGCTGAACTGAATATGATCCAGAAAGTGAAAAGTGATACGGTCGCTGCTTACCTGTTGGGGGATAATGTGCCCCTCCCTCACATGGATGTTGATGGTGTCCAGGGGGGCTGGTAAGTTCAGGAACTGGCCCTTACTGTAGAGAGGCTGTCCCTACAGAGAATAACACCCCCAGATAATAGAAAACAGGTGAACATATCAGTCAAACATGACTCCAGGACTCCTAAAACCATGAAACCAAGTAAGAAAATGACAGAAACTTTGGGGTAAAGCTGAGCAGCTCACGTTGTGCAGGCTGTACCACGTGCCAGGGGGCAGATAAGCTGCAATCTCTTCCACCCCCTGCTCTATGGTTGGGCTGATGAGAAGTGAACTCCCCCACAGGAACTGCCTGTCTATGGTCTGGCAGCTTGGGTCCGTGGGAAACCTAGAAGGGTACACACATGGAGCAGAAAAACAGATGACAGTGAGAGAGTGAGAGTGAAAAAGAGAGGGAGAGAGAGAGACAGGGAGAGAGAGAGAGAGAGACAGGGAGAGAGAGAGAGAGAGAGAGAGAGAAAGAAACAGTGAGTTGGACAACAGAAAGTAATTCAAAGAAGTGCAACAAGTAGAGGAAGACACATACTCCATGAAGAGAGGCCTGGCCACAGTGTCTGCAGAAGCGTGTGCATGATGGAAAAGAGTGTATAGAAATGGGAGCAGGGAGTAACGAAGGTTCAATGCATTCCGCATGGCAGCTTGGGCCTTCTCTCCAAATACGTAGGGCTCCTGAGGCTGTGGGACACAGGGACAGAGAGACAAAGAGAGGAGATAGAGTTGCCTGTATTCATAATACATGAAAACAGATGGGAAATATGTAGGTCAGAGTCCATCATTAAGAAGATACTAGTAGTTGCAGTGCCAGAGGAAGTTTGCATTTCATTTAACTCACTGCAACACACAGGTTACAAACAGATACAGTGTCTGTGCCTCACCGCGTTTGGCCTGTCATTGTGGTTCCTCATGAACGGGTAGAAGGCCCCGAGCTGCATCCATCGTACACACAACTCCTCAGTGGTGTTGCCTTCGAAGCCACAGATGTCTGCTCCCACCAGAGGCACCCCGAACAAGCTGAACTGTAATACCGCTGGGGGGGATGCAAAAGGTCAAAATAATTCTGCCTGATCTGTGGTCACTTCAAACAGAATTTGACATTTGGTTGAACCCTCTATTCAACGACGTGTAAGTCCATCGAAAACATAGCTGAGTCATTATGTCACAGTTGAATATCCAGTGAAATATCACAGGAACTCAAACAAACGATTGTCAACTGTTTTTCGGGTGAGGGGCCACTATATAGCTATGTAGCTGGAACTCCAACATGGACTGACGTACACAATTTTTCTGCCTAGATCATAAGAAAAGACTAGCAACTAGTGATTCCGATTTTAACAAAATTCTAAAAAGTCCAGTAAAGTCAACTGATTATTTCAAACTTGTTACTGCATGCAGGACCTCGTCTATGAATATATAGGGATAAATAGACATGGGCTTTCATTACCTAAGCAAATAATGTGACATACACTGATACTACATGAGTGTAATATTGTTCTCTCACCCACACAGACACAGACACACACACAGGTTTGCGCAGCTATCCTTATTAGGACATTCCATTGACTTCCATTCATGTGAATATCCTAACCCAACCCCTAATCTTAATCCTAACCCTAACCAATTGATGCCTAACCTCAACCTCAAGCTAACTGCAATTTACACCCTCACACTAACTTTGACCAGGTGTTCATAAATTCAGTTCTGCCGCATTAGGACCGGTCTTTGGTCCCCATGAGGACTAGGGGTCCTGCTAAGGTTAGTGTTTATATCAGAAAAGGTCTCCAAAAGATACCAAAAACCAAGTACACACACACACACACACACACACACACACACACACACACACACACACACACACACACACACACACAGACAGACATCTGCTCACAAGGGATGGAGTATCGGAGCTGCTCCCAATCACTCCTGACGTCTCCTGTCCAGACTCCAGAGAAGCGTCCTATGCCAGGGTAGGAGGAGCGAGACAGGACAAAAGCTCTCTTCCTTGCAAGCTTTGTAAGTGCACTGTGGATGACAACCAGAATAAATATGTAAGACAAAGAACCACTGCTAAAACAGTTCATGTTTTCACATTGTTGGCCATTTACACCACTGACAACAGACCAGCCTCTTCTTGGTCTACGGTGAAAATGTTTTCTGGTGTCCAAAGCACCATGGTTACACCAGACCACACCTCATTAGCAATCTTAAGCACCTGCCAGTGCAGTTTTCTTGGCATGAAAACATTGTATGTGCCAGCTTGAAATCAGCAATGACGGCTCAGGATTGACCGAGCGCCAGGTTAAAACAGGGCCCCTCAGGTGTTGTACCTGGAATCTGCTGGAGCCACTCTCTCAGTTTGGGGTCACCACCCTCAGTACATAAAATGTAATGAAAAATGTTTTAAAAAAAATTTCATACCGTGTAAAATTCATTGTAGCCATTTTTCATTGCTGAGCACATTGTGCTTTTTGTCAGCATGATCTAACCTGTGAGTTGCATAGGCTTCTGTCAGTCCATACATATTATGCAGGTTGTAGTGAGTGGATAGTCTTTGCTGAGCTGACATGCAAAGAGTTCCTGAGCTCAACCGGCCCCCAACCACGCCTGTTTGTGCGACAGAGAGAAACAAGCTACAAATTAATTGTACCAAAGAGAATGATGATCTGAGACTGATGGAGGAGGAGAAAATTGTCTCTGGTTATCCAAACATCCATGAATGTACTTTAAAATAACCGACACCGAACTTCAAACCATGCATGTTTGTAACACTAAAAGCTCGTAATGTACCAGTACACTTACTGGGTGTGTAAGGTGGGTTTTCAAGATCAGTCTCTGGACAACCGTCCAATGAGCCCTGGACAAAACTTGATGGTTCGTTCATATCCTGAGTGAAGAGTGAAGGGAGACCAACATTCTTTTTCTTATTTCAAGGTGAAAAGCAATGCACCACAAAGCCATTTATCACAACTGCAAACACCCATTAGACGTCAAATGTACTGGGAGCCTGTGTCAGAGAGCAAGTTTACTGAGAAGCTAAAAGAGGAATTTGCTCTAGAAAAGGAGCTAACGTAACCTCTGGGTCAGTTACTGTGGACGTGCTTGCTAGCACACTCCTCATCTCTTCTGTCCTCCTCTTGAGTCTGGATCAGCTGTCTGGCATGGCAGGTCCTTTCCTTGTTAATCGAATCCAAATTGTCATTTATTTCTGAGTAAACGTGACAGCATTTCATCACATCTAAGCAACATTCTCTGGCCACGGATCTGCAATATCCCACATGACTGATATGTTCTCACATCAGAGCAAAGAAGTCTAGCTCTTGGACAACGTAGTCAGAAAGCATGTCTTGAAGCCCGTGGACCAAGACCGGGGTGTGGCGACGACAGTGTGGAAAGCAGATGTAAAGTATTCCTTACCTCTAAAGCTGAATTTTAATTTATAGTTTTCAGATGAATCAAAGTTCACTTTATGCACTTTAAATTACATGTTAGGGAACATTAATTTTATTCTGCTACTTTTTAAACTGTAATACAGAAAGTGCTAAATGGTAAAAGCGTAAAATTGCACACTGATTTGCACACTTATGCAAATGCATCAGCACCCACTGAAATTTCTCGCTACATTGATGTTGCCTACGATAACTTTTGTCTTGCCGTTGCCATGGTGAATCATAGTATCAGAGCTGGTTTAATGATGAAAACAGGCCCCTGATTTGTAAACTAAACCAGTGTTTTTTGCGTATACCAACTCACAATCCACAAACCATCCACTGGAACTTTTGAATGAAAATCTCTGATGCAGTCTTCCCACCACAGTCTGGTCTCTGGGTTGGTGAAATCAGGGAAGGCAGTTGGGCCGGGCCAGACCTAAACACACACAGAATATGAGCGTGCACCCATACGCAACACTCAATATATACACATCCCCAGGAAAAAATAGGTCTGACCTTTCCCACTAGTATTTGCCCAGTAGCATTTTTAATAAAGACGCCTCGTTTCACTCCGTCATCAAAGGGACCATATGTTCCTGGAGGACTGGTGGTGCTGATCCCAGGATCCTGATGCAAGAACCAGAACACCATCAACTGGACATAGATTGCTAATGATTCCTGTTTTTACATTCGCAACGCAAACTTTGTGAGGTCATATTAAATTAAAAATGTCACACCAGAATGAGGATGTACTTCAAGCCTCTCTCATGGAAATCCTCTACCATGGCTGGGAGGTCACCGAACCGCACAGGGTCAAAGGTGAATACCCTGCGTTTATCTGCGTAGTCCAGGTCATTCCACTGGACGTCCTGTTAAGTGAAAGACAGAAAATTAAAACTATTTAATGAGCAATGTCCTCTGCTGATAATAACAAAATATTAATGGATTGTGTGTGGGTGTCACTAGAACTGGGTTTAGGTACTTTTACTGATACCGGTTCTGGATTTTACACCATAGGTATTAAATGACAAGACATTGATAGTACCAAAGCACTTCTGTATACACATGCTGAGCAGCAGGTTCATTTACCATGGGAAACTTGGCATTGTGCATCCGATGTGCTACCTGCTGGGTTGTATTCGTGGTGGTGTAACCCCAGCGACACAGATGAAAGCCCAGTGACCAGTAGGGAGGCATCATAGGGTAGCCTGAGGACAAGTGAAGAACAACAAATCCACGTTTTCCACGTTGCCTTTTGGGCCCCAATTGAAATGGTTATTGCTGCTGCTACTGTACGAGGAAATGTAATAAGAGTGACAATGTTTACATGAACACCGATAATTCCATTATTGCTTGTTTAAGATGTTTAGGTGACGTTTTGTTTTTTGTAAGTGAATATTCCATTCATATCTCTATGTTCATGTTACAGAAGAAAGTCTGGCTCATGACTTAAGACGTCTGATCACATTACATCCCTATAAATGTGTGCCCTCTGGGAACAAGGGCATGTATTACGGGAATCGGGTGCTTTCAGTACATGTCCAATTCAAAACGTCCTTGTATGATCCAACGCTCACTGTTTACAGTCCATATAGTTACTTGAAAAATTTGCAAGGAGTTAAAAGACAGCGAATATGAGCAGACTGTTTCAGAAGTAGCCAGGTTTCACTTAGTTCACAGCTTATAATCACTATAATGGCTTTATTTCAGCCACAAGACGACAGGCGTTTTTCGAATCACACATTTTGGCTATTTTGCACTCCGCATGGACACCCCGGAGACCTGCTCAGTCATGATTGGTCAAAGCTACTCAGACTGTCCCAACACTTTCTCCCTTGATCCTTTTTCGATGTGAAAAATCTGTTTATAGGGATACTTCCCCATGCTCTATGTTGTAGTTTTGTTCCAGAATTTGATCTGAACCCATTTCTATCACATCGCTACAGTGGTAAATTTAGTTGGTTGGTTAAATCCTGCTTGGAGTGATTAGAAAATGTTGGCATTATGACTTGTGTGTCTCATTCAGAGTCTTGTCTTAATCGGGTCAGTATCAGAATATTGCCATCAATGTAAGCATAGCCACTGACAAGACATACCAATGACCTGCAGGTACTGTCGTATAACACTCTGAGGGTCAGGACCCAGGAATACATACAGGTCCAGGACTCCACCAGTGGACACCCAGGTGAGAGCGGGAGTCGGCTGCAACATCACCTCTACAGAAAAGACATTCATAAGTATCTCACCTGGGGACAATGATATCAGTATATTTTGTTTTTTTGAATGCATATATCAGTTTATATTGGCCCAACGAAAACGTCATGAGCACCGATAGCATTGCTGTTGAGAAGGAAAACTCCATGGGCGAGACCGTCCTCCTCCTGCACCAGGTAGAATGGGTGGGAGCCATAGAGGTTGGCATCAGCCTGAAGAGAAAGACAGGGAGGTAGATTACATACATCTACAGACATGGAGAAATACTGAACTATCAGGAAAACACACTCACATGAGGTGCCACGTCTCTGTTCCAGAGAGTCAGGGAAGTCCAGTTAAGGTCCAGCAGGAGGGAGGTGTAATGCTGCCCAAGGCCAGACACTAGAGAGGAGGCCAGACTGGTGGACAGCTGCAGGTACTGGTCCGCAAACAGCAGCGGAGCCACGGTGGTATTCATGCTGTCAGGGAGATACGGGTGATAAATAAAGTGCTTTATCTTTCTGAAAAAGAAAACCTTTAAAAAGCCCGACCAACACAACTTCAGGTTCACAAAGCGCTAAATAGGATCTCACCCAAAAACTCAAGAAACATGGAATGCCAAAAATTATGTGAATGCATAAATAAATGCATGGGATAAAGAAATTTAAGAGCAAGATAGGAAAAAGACTAGTTGAAATGCAAGTGAAAATAAGTTACAGCAATGTCAAGGTATAATCCGAACGAGAAAATGAGAAAATCTATTTAAATGAATTCAAGTTTGTATTTTTGAGGGTAAATAATTGTGGCATGTATTTTTTTAGTGTACTGCAGGTTTTTCTAAAGGAGGGGGTGAGCCGAGGGATACGATCTTCAGTTCAACCACTAGATGGCAGTATTTTCTATATTACAGTTCACCTATCATTCTATAAGACAAATAAGAGAAGCAGAACTACAGGTTACAGTGGGAACATTAACAAACACACTTCAAGTGTAAAGTAAAAGTTCGAAGACTAGAACTGATGACACGGTCGTCCTGGCATGACGTGATTAATATGATCTGTTTATGTAATCAAACTGATCGGACTCACTCACATCACTCTTCCGTTGGATTTACGCCGCACCACAACACCAAATGGGTCAGACTGGTATTGGGTTGTATAGAGAGCATCTAAAGCATCAGCTTTGACCCGGGGAGCACCAGCAGGGAGCTGAACTTCATACCGCTGACATGATGGATCCCTCAACTTCAAGGACAAACAATATCAATTTGAGTTTTCATTCAGGTCTCAACAAACGCCGTGTAGAGAAAATATACACACATATCTGCAATTTCAATATGAATTATTCATGAAAATAACATGCAGAAAATATTAAGTATCATATAATCTTGTTTTGGCAGCACAGTGGTGCAGTGGTCAGCGCTGTCACCTCATAGCAAGAAGGTTCCGGGTCCGAGTCCCAGCTCGGGCACGGGATCTTGTCTGCATGTTCTACGTGTTCCTGTGTGGGTTCTCTCTGGTACTCCAGCTTCCTCCCACAGTCCAAAGACATCAAGAGGGGACGAGGCTGATTGATACTCTAAATTGACTGTAGGTGTGACTGTGAGTGTGAATGGTTGTCTGTCTCTATGTGTTGGCCCTGTGATGGACAGGTGACCCGTCCAGGTTGAACCCCACCTCTCGCCCATAGCCACTGGGATAGGATCCAGCCCCCCACGACCCTTAACAGGAATAAGTGGAAGAAAATGGATGGATGGATGGATAATCTTGTTTTTAAAGAGATGAAGTCGACATTTGTAAATAGAGACGAACACGCTAATCATTATAGTGGATATCAACTAAAGATCCACCATCACGCACACCTGAGGGAAACCCATGGTTCATACATGTCCACACACCTCTGAGGGGAACTGCCATGACCACGCATTCTCTTAAACGTCTACATGTGACAAATAAACAGAGATATCAAATACCAGCGTTTATTTAACTAAGACTGATGTCAAGCTTCATGGATTGATAACATAAACATCAACATAAACATGTATTGAAAAAAAGTTACATAAACCAGAAATGAATTTTCTCAGTTTGTCTTAACTGACCCACATCTACTCTCTAGTATGAAGGTATCAGGTAAGTATTTTTCTCTCTTTCTTTTCTAAAACTGTCACACTTACTTTGCTAAAGCAAATCGAGTGCTTGAAACGGCTATTTTCAAACTTTTTCCCATGGGGGGCCAAACCCAAACTAAAAGTTCAGCCATGGGTAATAAGCAAACATGGACTGAGTTGTTAAAATAGTTTTGTGAGAACAGGACTGTCTCCGCTGCTGCTTCATTTGTATCTACAAACTGACATTAAACATTATGGATCCTTCGTATTTGAAGACAGTTTTAAGTCACAAAAAAGGAAAAGCATAAACAGTTACTGGTATAATTTTTTTTTTAAATAGTTTTTTTTCTATATAGCAATTAATCTATTTATTCCTTCTTGCGGGCCAGATGTGCACTACAGCCCTACTGTACTCACAGTAAGGTGCAGGCAGCCTGCGGGCTCCTCGGTAGCTTCCAGCCGAAGAGTGGAGATGTCTCTGGGGAGATAGGATGGGCGAGCACGGGTCAGGGTGGCAGCCTGGCCTCGAGGGATGGGAGTGAGGGGGCCCATAGTGTAGCCAGGGTACGAAACCGGGTAGAAGCACCAAGGTGGTCCTGAAGCGTTGAGTAGAGGAGAATAGCAGCAACCCCTTTCTTCACACTCTCTCCGGGTGACAACCATGTCCCGGGAACAGTCAAAGCGACTCTCGGGGGACATGGAGCATTTATGCTCCTTGAGAACATCCCCCTCCGGCTGCATGCAGAGGGCATCCGCTGGGTCGCCCTGCGCCTCTGCTGCGTTACACCTGCCATGGGCTGTTGTTATAGTGCCATTTAGCTCGACATGGACTGACCCGGCCAGTCTGGCCTCATGGAAGATGAAGTGGATGATGCACACTGACGATAAATTAAAAACGAGGAAGACCAAGTTGGACAGCGGAGTCGATACGTTCATCGTCCGTCGGCTGAGCTCTGGAGCACGACTTCGGCTACTACCGACATCCGTGAAGCGCAGTTAGCTCTCAGCTAGCCAGGGAGGCTAGTTGTGTATTAGCTACACTCGGGGGGGCTATTTTGCTTTTTCCTAAAACCAAAATATGCGTGAGTTGTGGCAGTCATTTAAGTGCATTTTGCTTGAAAGCAGATAATATGAAAATTTAAAAAATAAATAACAACAAGACGAAATGCTTAAGTTCTAACGATATTACAAGAGACGCAATTTATCAACTTGTTTGTTGGTAAGGCAAGCATTCAGGGACAAAAGTGCTCAAATCTCCCTCTCTCTCTACTTGTGACTTAAAAATCACTGAATTAAACATTTCATCCTAAAATACACAGTCAACCATGAGCTGGAATCATATAGAAACTTTGTAAGAATTTAAAATGAAATCGAATTAAAAATGTATCCTTAATAACAAACATTATCCAGAATATTGAACTATTATCAAACCCATAGCCACGAAATTGGTTGTCATTTCTGATTCTTAACTTACGAGAACATCACTAAAATGTGACAGGAAAACACCACAAAATTGTTAAATTAAGTTTGATTATTGAAAGTTAAAAATGAGAAAAAATAGACCTCTACATTACAACTAGTTGTGTTGCGGGATTGCAACAACAATAAATAATACACTTGTTAAAAGAGATATTTTAATGCTGTTGATGTTTTTCTATACTTATTTGCATCCTACTGCACACTTTTCTCTGCTATTTGCTTGTAGAAGAGTCTGATGTGGAGTGTGATTTTTCCTGGGATGTGAACCAAACTGTGTGAGCTGCCAATTGTATTGTCAATTTGAACTACAACTACAAATGTGATTTTAATTATCAATGTTTAAATGTCTACATACGGGGAAAAAAATCTGGCATGCAAAATTCATCAGCGACCTGTGTTTTTTTTTCCTTTCATTTTGCTTGTTTTATCGGACTTAATCCTAAACCTGTTATTTAATTTTCTTTAACAAAGGAATCCATTACCTCTGGGACCTATACTCTTCATGAAACCTTAATATTTAACAAATGAAAATAACAAATATCAATCACCCATTGATTTATTTTTAATATATACTTTGTTTAAACAATGTCAGTAAAAAAAAACTGACAGTTTACTTTGTTGTTCCTTTAACACTGATAAATGGCAATACAACTATGAAAAACAAAGAAAATACAAAAAAAATGATGCAGCAGTTACACTGAACAGCAGTGATTGGTGACAAAAATATAGTAAAATAAAATACATAATTCATTGCATATTAAGACATGTTGAACACAAACAACAATTTTTAAAAAATCAAAATATTCAAAATATTTATTTCAACACCAAAGTCCAACACCAAAGGATTTTTCTTGTACAAATATTTATTTTTCAACATATATCCTAATATTTTAGACTACCTTTTACCTTGCACTTGGATTAATTCAACTGCAGTTATGTGAAATTAAAAAAACATGACGCAATGTCAAGTCATCTTGATTTTAAGTTACCCGTGCAAATATTCACACTGACACTTCAGAGGCAAATGCATTGAATCTCCCGCATCAATAAAAATAAATCATAGTCAAATCATCAGTGGGTAACAGTTAAACTGCTGCTTCACTGTAATATTGAATCAAGGAGTTGATGCATGTCTTCAGTGTTGTTTTTTCCATTACTGACTGAAACATGCTCAGTTTTCCAACCCCCCAATGCGGCGTATGTCAAAATGATCAGTTCATGTGACAATCATGTCACTAAACTATGCACAGTTGTGAGCGGTATGTGCTGAAATCCCAGAGCTTTCCGAGAGGCGCCCGCAAATCGCATCCCTAATCCAAACTACTTTTTCACTGTAATGTTCCCAGCTACAGGGCCCCTGAAGGTAAACCCAAGATAGAATGAAATGTTCTCATTACTATGAGGCACTGAAGGAACATGAAGGGGCAACAATCGGAATTTCTTCTTCTTGGGGCCATCGAGGTACACCAATCCATCCTCAGTCCATCCGGACACGAGTTTCAGTGTCTTGCCAATTTCAGGATTTTTCCATGCCTCGCCACTGAACCATTTGAGGCGCTTCTCAGGGACTGAAAGCGTTTTTAAGATGTTTTCAAACTTTCTCTTGTGGACAAACTTATCCAATCCACTCCGACCACCCAGAAAAAAATGAGTGTAAAGCCTTCTCTTCCGCTGGGGAATATCCTTAATCTTGGTCCTGTAGCCTTTATCGAGGTAGTCAACAGCTGATTGCACAATTTCATACTTTCTTTCTTTCTCACTGTCTGTGTCTTGATCCTCAGGCCAAAACACCAATGTAAGCAAAAACAGGGCGCTTGGTGAACACTTCTCTTTATCTGCAATGAATGGATGACAGAGTGCCTGCAGATCTTTCAGAAGAGGTGCCTTCCCCTGAGGCGACAGACAGTTCAGAGTAATGTGGGTCATAATGTAATTGACAACATCATTTGGGAGTAATTTTGCCCTCAGTGGATTGCTGGGATAGAGAGAGAGGATGTTCTCCAGAAGAGGTACTGCGTTCTTGTCAGTAAGCTTGTAAAGAATGGCTGTGACGTTTCCCCCGCCAAGACGATAAATAGCCATACGTTTTTGAAAAGGCTTTAAATTGACTAGGCTTATCGGTCCATCTGAAGCTTTTTCACTGTAGTACTTCCCAAATTCTGCAGATTTTTTTGCCAACCACATCAGTGGATGGTGTATCTTCTCTTCAGGAATTTCAGTGGTCTGTTCCTCATCTGCACCACTGTCTGTCTGGAAGTAACTGAGGTCCTCTGAGATCCACTCCAAGCATTCTTCCATTGACTTGAAGAGGTGCTTCAAACGGTCATGAAACGGTTCCCAGTCTTGCTCAACTTCCTCTGGGATGTAATCTGTCAACAGGTACTTCATACATTCTGCATGGCCACTGTTTTTGTTTGCAAAAACTGAGACTGAAGAAATCAGTTTGAGCAAGCTAGATCCAACCTCAACTTCAGCAAAATGGCCTGAACTATTAATGTGTTCCTTCTCTGCAGCGGCAGCTCTTTGACACTCTTGAAAGCACTCCTGAGCTTTCAGCGCGGTCTCCACAGCATCTGCTGTATTTTTGGCAGTCTTTGGTACTTTGTCCAGAGTTTTGCATTTTGCTAGGAACCATTTCCTGTACACTTGTCCCTTCGTGTCCAGTATATAGGAGTTGTTGGGAAGTTGTTTAGCAGCTGTCTCTGCCCAGTATTTAGCCTCTTCAAACTTCTCTTTTGTGTACTGAAGGCGTGCAAGTTGCTGTGCGATGAATGGATCTTTGTTGAACTGCTGAAATGCTTCCACAAGCAACTCAGTTGCTTTGTCTGGGTTTTTCTCTTTTTCACGCACGTGCTCAATCAGAGGGGAGAAAAGACTATCATGTTTGTCCCCTTTGCTTATTCTGGTTCGCTTAATGAAAAGCGCTCTCAAAAATGACCGAAAGTCTTCCTTTCCAAATCTATGCTCCAAAAGCACTTTCTCGCACAGCAACTGCATTGCTAAATTGCTTTGGGTATCAGAAGAGTCCAGAAGTTGGATGAGAATTTCCTGTGCAACGAGTGGGTGGATGATTCTGATTGACTGAATGTGAGTCTTGTCATCTCGAAGATGCAGGAAGACTAGTTTAGCCTGATCACTGAGTAATTCCTCAAACTTGCGCTGGTGAAACCTTTCCATGTGAATGGTTAGTGCCAGAAAAGCTTCACAATGTGACTGAGAAATGAAGGAGTTTTGAACGTAAGTGTTCAACAGTGCTACATAGAGAATGAGGCGGGTGTCAACAGACTCATGGTCAATTCCTTGGAGCAAATGGCCAACGAATTCTGTGACATACCCCGCACTGAACCCTTCACTCATCAAAACAAACGTCAGGATGAACTGAGGTTCGTATTGTCCCTTAAGGACCTTTCTTTTCTCTGCAAACTTTCTTTTCTCAATACCAGACAATTTGTGTGTGACAGAGACATTCTGTAAAGGAAAGTTCTTGCACATTTTCTCTGGATTATGGGATCGTCTGCAGCTCAACAAGATGAAACATGGTCTTCCACATTTGATTCTTTTGACATTCATGGCAACCTCTAATTCATTTCTGAGATCATCCAGATACTCCTGATCTGAGTCCTCAATGAGGAGCATCACAGGAAGACATCTTTGTGGATCCTTCTCTTGATATTCTCTTAATTCAACAGCATGTTGTGCAACAATGTCAAATTGGTGCGAAGGCTTCACAACAGCACATCTCAGATCTTTTCTTCTGTTCCACATTACTTGTCTCGCCACTGTGCTTCCACCACTTCCCGGGTGATGGAAGATGTTGATACTTTTTACCGGAGTCTGATCTTCATCAATTGTCAGAGCTTCATCAAGAAGGTTGGAAACCTCTTTATAAGCATCTCTTTCGATCACTTCACCAACATATTTCTGCTCAGCAAGCCAGAAATTCAACCATGTCACTCTCCCCCCGTGGTAGAACTGGCTTTCAATTTTTCCTTTCTCATCATTGATGGAGTCTTTGCACGTTTCATCACAATGATCGACTGTGAGAATTTCCAGAGAAAACATCTGTTCCTCCGTGGGTGTATCAAGGACACATGTTGCCTTCACAAAGACTGGCAAGTATTTGCTGGCACGCACTTTTACAGGTTGTAATCGCTGAATAGTTGCATCGATGTGAGTCATTTCCATCCCAACAACACTGCCGTTGTCAACTGTTTCGGCATCACATAAACCCTCCACAAAGCTTTTCCATTTCAGGAAGTTTGTCTCCAATTCGCAGATGCAGATTATGTCTTCGTGGCCTTTCATATCTGTAAAAAACTGAAAGAAAGTGTGCAGTAATGGCTTCTCCACTGGTGACGTGAGAAGGAAAATGACCTGGTATGTTCCTCTAGGCAGGATTTGTTTACAGATCAAAGACACAGATTCCCTCAGGAGTGTCATTTTCGTTTTAATCCAGGTCATTTCGTCACACGGAGGTTCACTTCCTTTAAAGTCTGAACGGCCATTGCAGAAGATCCAGCTAGTTTGATCAAACAGATGCAAGCGGGTTGTGAAATCTGTCAGAGTCACATCCGTGGGTATCACATAGCTCTGTAAAGAGTGCATGTTCGCAGCATGATGCTGAAGGTACTTACTGCAAAGGCCCGATTTCTTTGAGTCTGGGTCAAAGTCAAACACGCAGAACATTTTCATGTTCAGCAGCCAATCAATGTTGCAAAGATGATCAGGTTGTAATTTGTTTGTGACTAATATAAACCATTGATCTTCTTTAATAACTTTCGTTCCGCCAGTGATTAACATTGTGAGCTTTCTTCCAAGGTTCTGGCTGATGGCTGGAATGCTGAAGCACTGACTTTTCTCTGCTTCTTCTCTTTGAGCATCTCGATCTTTGGTTCGCTGGTAAAAATTACTCAGGTCGATCACTGGCTCCGTTTTTGAACCCACTCTCCGCAGAACTGCTGGTTTCTCAAATTCTACCTTGTTGGCAGACTCTTTGAAATTGGGCAAACGAACTTCATACACTTTGCTCTTAACAATACTTATCGTAGGCACGATGTCAACTTCTACCACATACCTCTGGTCTGTACTGTCTTGATCCATCACCTCTATGAACCTTGGTGGACGCACACACTGGCGCACGTGCTCCTCGTCAGAGGAGAAACACCTCTCAATGTAGTCCAAAGCATCCACATAGATGTCTCTCTCTGGGACAGGGATGCCAATTATCTCACCGTGAACATGTCCTTTCCCCTCCTTGCTATCCATCACACCGAAATGTATTGTACCATTTGTTCTGGTATTCATGCAGCCACACGC
Organism: Aulostomus chinensis; assembly: GCF_037954235.1. Classification (NCBI taxonomy): domain Eukaryota; kingdom Metazoa; phylum Chordata; class Actinopteri; order Syngnathiformes; family Aulostomidae; genus Aulostomus; species Aulostomus chinensis. The sequence continues at coordinate 11,665,711 of NC_141337.1, read as the reverse complement.
AAATTTGAGAACCTCCCTGGCAAATTTAGCTTGGAGTCTTGTGCGATCCAGGTTCACAGCTGTGGCGAGAGACTTGAATTCATGGCATGGATGTATCAGATTAAAAGCCCCTGATTCAGGCAGCAAGACTCTGTTCTTAAAATACATGAAGTCGATGGCTTCTTTATCAAATGGTCGTGGTTTGCAGTCAGCCTTTGACATCAGCCCAGATCCTTCTTGACCAGTATCTCTCTCCTCTACAACAGGAATTTGTGCTGGAGGTTGTTCATCTGATGTAGCTACATTCTGAGGTGGTTTCTGCTGAGTTTTCTGCCCCCTCTCAGTTTTCTTGCCCTCAGAGGGCTTATTTTTCCCTTGAGGAGTTCTGTTGGAATTGATGAGCTCATCTCTCTTTTGAATGATCAAATGAGCAGGTCCTAATTTCATGCAAATCTTAGTCTTCAGAAATTCTTCATCAAGGGAGAGAAGAATTTTTCCATCTACTTCCTCTTCATGTAGTTTCTTGATATAGTGGTCCTTCACTCCAATAGATCCTAGCCAGTTGCTTACATCAGACTCAGTCCAGTTCTTGGGCGAATGCTCCGTGTTATCATCTGTAAAGTAAGTCACAGTATTGGTAAAATGATCATATTCACAATCATTTGTCAAAGTTTAGATTAATTAATAGTCATAAAAGCAATTCTTGGTTTAAGAAATGTCCTGATCACATGGGAGGGGCAATGAAGGGCATATCTGGCTCCACAGCCTCTAGGTTTATCAGGCTGTTTTAAGGAGTTGACATCAGACTTATCAGGGCAATCCAGAAAATGAAACATCAGAACTGCTGTAACTTATATAAACTGTTTGCTTAAAAGCAGCTTTAAGCTGTTTAGGAGTAAAACACTACTAAAAATGTTTTAAAATAGGGGTTGTGGAGTTATGCAATAGCTGAGTGGTTAGGGCTCCATTTCTAGTTGGCTGAATTAGTAGCAGAATGTTTTGGCTCCTTGTGGAGGAATTTTGTGTGCTGAAGGAACTCATCAGACACAAGAAAAAGACTGGAGACTCAGAAGTGGCTCACACTGGACCATTTTACTGCACATCTCCACGACAGATGCACAAGGTTCGCTGTGAGATCAGCTCCCCCCAGAACACCTGTGTCCGACCCCCCTAAACTTACAATGTATGCCTTTACCAGTAAGACTGAACTGGAACATCCTGCACAGACATGACTTTCACATAGTTAAAACCCAGCTACGCATGTAGACAACACTGGTGCCAAGATTATCAGGGTTCCTATCAGGAAGTGTTCTAACTACTAATTTACAATTATGAACAGCACCACAGGCTCACTCCTGACCCCAGGTCAAGGCCCCGGGGCCCTGGGGACAGGGAGTACATAAAAACAGGCGAGCGAATGCAACCGATGAAACTCGGTGACATGGCTCTCACGTGAGAGTGCAGTTGTTCACAAGACGTGCAATGAAGCTTCAGTACAAGGCACCTTTTCAGAGGGGAAAGTGTGGGGTGGGTGGAACCAGACTACCTTAAGCAACATGTTGGAACAAAAGGACATTTACATGCTGTGGACATTGTAAAGAGATGAAAGCAGGGGCTTGGGATCAAAGCTTTACTGCAAGGGGGCAATAAATGAAAAATCTATTTTAACAAAGTAATATTGCGTCATTGTTTATTGTAACTGTCCTGGATATGCAGTAGTTCACGTTTAAATAATCGTATTATTAATCACTGCAGTAATAGTCACTTTTAATGTGTGTACACGTCGCCCACAGTTATCAGGAGTCGAGTGCTGGCTCAGGAGTTTTAAAAGGTAGAGTGAACATAGAACCTGGACTGGACTTTGGACTCTGTCAGCTCTGACTCTGTATACTCTTGATACTTCAACCACGTACATATTCAGGTGTATTATTATTAAAAACATTTGGACTGAACTGATCCGTGCTTTTGAGTGATCACTGCATTTGAGCCACAGTTTCCGTTCCCACTTCAAATGTACATTGTTTTCAATATAATACAGTCATCATTGTCAAATGGAAAAATACTGATTAGTGACAGCTTCAAAATGGATTTGTGTGTGTTTGTGTGTCTCCACAGTAAATTATAACAATCAAAGAACATCTGATTAAATCAAGCTTGTCAAGTCACTCACCCATGTTACCGCCTTTCTGTCATTTGTAGACTTCCGTGCTTACACTTTCACACATTCTCTCTGCAAAGAAAATATGAGGCTGTAAAATAACATTCAGTCCATATAAATCTGGTACAGTTGATCCTTAAAGTAGGGCCAGGAACCTCAGTAACATCAATCTAGGAGGATTTTAAATAATTTTCGATGTCAATCCGGAATAATTAGAGTTTAGTCGATTTACTGAGAGGATTTGATGAGTTGCGTGTATGTTGTTAAAGCGCTACAGGCCTAGGGCACCAAGTGTGTGGTCCGGCCCTGATGATGCTCACTTTTAACTTCAGCAGATTCTCTCCGCCATGTCTGCTTGCATAAATACACTCAGTTGTTACCATGGGATGGAAGCAACTGAATAGGTGTACCTAATAATTTGGCTGGTGACCTTTTTTTGGGGGGGGGGTTTTGTCATGTTAGCTTTATCTTACCTCATTATTTATCCATTGTTTCGCATCTATGTGTATAATACCTTTGTCAATAATTTTAAAAACTGAAATTGTTATCATGTACAGTAACTCATTAAGTCCTGGGGGCAAACGTGAAATATTATCTATCTATATATCTATATCTATATCTATATATATATCTATATTATGGCATGCCGTTCAGGAAATTAATCTTTGAATATATTGAGTGAACCTCTGAATATATTGAATGAAACTCTGAATATATATATATATATATATATATATATATATATATATATATATAAAAAATGAATCCTGAATATATGGAATGAAACTTTGAATATATGGAATGAAACTTTGAATATATGGAATGAAACTTTGAATATATATAATGAATCCTGAATATATGGAATGAAACTTTGAATATATGGAATGAAACTTTGAATATATGGAATGAAACTTTGAATATATGGAATGAAACTTTGAATATATTGAATGAAACTTTGAATATAAATAATGAATCCTGAATAAATGGAGTGAAACTCTGAATATATATGAAACTCAACTGACGTCAGACTTCACGGCAGTGCCTGCGGGCGGCCATGTTTTTCCTTCATAAAAAAGCAGAACTATTAACGGACCACTCTGCTGTGTGTAGAGGTCCGTATTTAGATCTGTATGGTTCGCTGGATATAGTTTTCAGGTGGATCAATGAAGGTAAAACAGTGATCGTATTTAGATCTGTATGGTTCGCTGGATATAGTTTTCAGGTGGTTCAATGAAGGTTAAACAGTGATCGTATTTAGATCTGTATGGTTCGCTGGATATAGTTTTCAGGTGGTTCAATGAAGGTTAAACAGTGATCGTATTTAGATCTGTATGGTTCGCTCGATATAGTTTTCAGGTGGTTCAATGAAGGTTAAACAGTGATCGTATTTAGATCTGTATGGTTCGCTTGATATAGTTTTCAGGTGGTTCAATGAAGGTAAAACAGTGATCGTATTTAGATCTGTATGGTTCGCTGGATATAGTTTTCAGGTGGTTCAATGAAGGTTAAACAGTGATCGTATTTAGATCTGTATGGTTCGCTCGATATAGTTTTCAGGTGGTTCAATGAAGGTTAAACAGTGATCGTATTTAGATCTGTATGGTTCGCTGGATATAGTTTTCAGGTGGATCAATGAAGGTAAAACAGTGATCGTATTTAGATCTGTATGGTTCGCTGGATATAGTTTTCAGGTGGATCAATGAAGGTTAAACAGTGATCGTATTTAGATCTGTATGGTTCGCTGGATATAGTTTTCAGGTGGTTCAATGAAGGTAAAACAGTGATCGTATTTAGATCTGTATGGTTCGCTGGATATAGTTTTCAGGTGGTTCAATGAAGGTAAAACAGTGATCGTATTTAGATCTGTATGGTTCGCTTGATATAGTTTTCAGGTGGTTCAATGAAGGTAAAACAGTGATCGTATTTAGATCTGTATGGTTCGCTTGATATAGTTTTCAGGTGGATCAATGAAGGTAAAACAGTGATCGTATTTAGATCTGTATGGTTCGCTCGATATAGTTTTCAGGTGGTTCAATGAAGGTAAAACAGTGATCGTATTTAGATCTGTATGGTTCGCTTGATATAGTTTTCAGGTGGTTCAATGAAGGTTAAACAGTGATCGTATTTAGATCTTTATGGTTCGCTTGATATAGTTTTCAGGTGGTTCAATGAAGGTAAAACAGTGATCGTATTTAGATCTGTATGGTTCGCTCGATATAGTTTTCAGGTGGTTCAATGAAGGTAAAACAGTGATCGTATTTAGATCTGTATGGTTCGCTGGATATAGTTTTCAGGTGGTTCAATGAAGGTTAAACAGTGATCGTATTTAGATCTGTATGGTTCGCTGGATATAGTTTTCAGGTGGTTCAATGAAGGTTAAACAGTGATCGTATTTAGATCTGTATGGTTCGCTGGATATAGTTTTCAGGTGGTTCAATGAAGGTAAAACAGTGATTGTATTTAGATCTGTATGGTTCGCTTGATATAGTTTTCAGGTGGTTCAATGAAGGTAAAACAGTGATCGTATTTAGATCTGTATGGTTCGCTCGATATAGTTTTCAGGTGGTTCAATGAAGGTTAAACAGTGATCGTATTTAGATCTGTATGGTTCGCTTGATATAGTTTTCAGGTGGTTCAATGAAGGTAAAACAGTGATCGTATTTAGATCTGTATGGTTCGCTCGATATAGTTTTCAGGTGGTTCAATGAAGGTAAAACAGTGATCGTATTTAGATCTGTATGGTTCGCTTGATATAGTTTTCAGGTGGTTCAATGAAGGTTAAACAGTGATCGTATTTAGATCTTTATGGTTCGCTGGATATAGTTTTCAGGTGGTTCAATGAAGGTAAAACAGTGATCGTATTTAGATCTGTATGGTTCGCTCGATATAGTTTTCAGGTGGTTCAATGAAGGTTAAACAGTGATCGTATTTAGATCTGTATGGTTCGCTGGATATAGTTTTCAGGTGGTTCAATGAAGGTTAAACAGTGATCGTATTTAGATCTGTATGGTTCGCTTGATATAGTTTTCAGGTGGTTCAATGAAGGTTAAACAGTGATCGTATTTAGATCTGTATGGTTCGCTGGATATAGTTTTCAGGTGGTTAAATGAAGGTTAAACAGTGATCGTATTTAGATCTGTATGGTTCGCTGGATATAGTTTTCAGGTGGTTCAATGAAGGTAAAACAGTGATTGTATTTAGATCTGTATGGATCGCTGGATATAGTTTTCAGGTGGTTCAATGAAGGTAAAACAGTGATCGTATTTAGATCTGTATGGTTCGCTGGATATAGTTTTCAGGTGGTTCAATGAAGGTTAAACAGTGATCGTATTTAGATCTTTATGGTTCGCTCGATATAGTTTTCAGGTGGTTCAATGAAGGTAAAACAGTGATCGTATTTAGATCTGTATGGTTCGCTGGATATAGTTTTCAGGTGGTTCAATGAAGGTTAAACAGTGATCGTATTTAGATCTGTATGGTTCGCTCGATATAGTTTTCAGGTGGTTCAATGAAGGTTAAACAGTGATCGTATTTAGATCTGTATGGTTCGCTGGATATAGTTTTCAGGTGGTTCAATGAAGGTTAAACAGTGATCGTATTTAGATCTGTATGGTTCGCTGGATATAGTTTTCAGGTGGTTCAATGAAGGTAAAACAGTGATCGTATTTAGATCTTTATGGTTCGCTCGATATAGTTTTCAGGTGGATCAATGAAGGTAAAACAGTGATCGTATTTAGATCTGCATGGTTCGCTCGATATAGTTTTCAGGTGGATCAATGAAGGTTAAACAGTGATCGTATTTAGATCTGTATGGTTCGCTGGATATAGTTTTCAGGTGGATCAATGAAGGTTAAACAGTGATTGTATTTAGATCTGTATGGATCGCTGGATATAGTTTTCAGGTGGTTCAATGAAGGTAAAACAGTGATCGTATTTAGATCTGTATGGTTCGCTCGATATAGTTTTCAGGTGGTTCAATGAAGGTAAAACAGTGATCGTATTTAGATCTTTATGGTTCGCTCGATATAGTTTTCAGGTGGTTCAATGAAGGTAAAACAGTGATCGTATTTAGATCTTTATGGTTCGCTCGATATAGTTTTCAGGTGGTTCAATGAAGGTTAAACAGTGATCGTATTTAGATCTGTATGGTTCGCTGGATATAGTTTTCAGGTGGTTCAATGAAGGTTAAACAGTGATCGTATTTAGATCTGTATGGTTCGCTCGATATAGTTTTCAGGTGGTTCAATGAAGGTAAAACAGTGATCGTATTTAGATCTGTATGGTTCGCTGGATATAGTTTTCAGGTGGATCAATGAAGGTAAAACAGTGATCGTATTTAGATCTGTATGGTTCGCTGGATATAGTTTTCAGGTGGTTCAATGAAGGTAAAACAGTGATCGTATTTAGATCTGTATGGTTCGCTCGATATAGTTTTCAGGTGGATCAATGAAGGTAAAACAGTGATCGGCCGTGCGTAATGGCACTGCGCTCTGACGCGGCACTTCTCCGGGACTGGAGAAGCTGCTGCGGCTGCAGGGATTTCGTGAACTGAAAGGGTAGCTCTTCATATATTGTTCATATACAGTAAGAATCGCCCACATTCATAGACCAATGCAGGCTGAACGTAAGTTTAGTACTAAACATATTTAATGATCGGCGACACATTGTCAGCTTTGGACACGTTACTCACACAGCCGACTGTGGACAGACAGACAAATGCAAATGAGATTTGCCGAAACCTTGAATATATTGAATGAAACTGAATATATTGAATGAAACTGTGAATATATTGAATGAAACTGAATATATTGAATGAAACTGTGAATATATTGAATGAAACTGTGAATATATATATATGAAACTGTGAATATATTGAATGAAACTGTGAATATATTGAATGAAACTGTGAATATATATATATGAAACTCTGAATATATATATTCAGAGTTTCATTCCATATATTCAAAGTTTCATTCAATATATTCAGAGTTTCACTCCATATATTCAGGATTCATTATATATATATATATATATATATATATATATATATATATATATATATATTCAAAGTTTCATTCCATATATTCAAAGTTTCATTCAATATATTCAGAGGTTCACTCAATATATTCAAAGATTAATTTCCTGAACGGCATGCCATAATATGTATATATGTATGTGTGTGTGTGTGTATATATATATATATATATATATATATATATATATATATATATATATATATATAAAGAGAGAGAGAGAGAGAGAGAGAGAGAGAGAGAGAGAGAGAGAGAGAGAGAGAGAGAGAGATATCGTATATTTACCTCCAGGACTTCCTCAGGTATTTCAGACGGCGCGCGACCTGTTCGGTATTTGGCACGCGCGTCGGGGGGGGGGGGGGGGGGGGGGGCGTTTCCTCCCCTTTTCTCAGAAACGAAACCAAAACTCACCGCACACTCTTTAGCTTCTAGCTCGCCTTGTTAAAACGCGCAGGCGACGTAAAAAGCCTCCTTACGCCGGCCTTCCGGTCTTCCACGACGTCAATGATGCAACGACTGCATTTAGCTGTGAATTGGATTTTGGATTTTCATTTCTTTACTCACCGCAGAAGTCACCGGGTTGTTTCCCGCATGGTTTCTTGGCTATCCAGGATAAAAACGCAATATTTTGTTGCTGTTGCTGGAACCCAAAGGAGAGACGAAGATTAATGATATGAAACATCAATTCACAACTCTCTGATATGTCATCTTTATCGGGTCATAGACAGGTAAAGTACTGAGAAAACCCTCAGAGGAGCATGCGAGGTCCTCAGTAAATATACACAGATTTAACACCTGCAGTTGTCACCAAAACCATCCCAGGATCGAATAAAGTGAAACAATCTCATTACCTTTACAAGTTCTCGTCGGTGGCTTGCGGCCGTGTAGTTCTCACCATCAGAGGCTCGTCCAGTCTGAAGCTGCGGAGAATCGACAAACCACCACTTTAACTGCAGGACCTGAGTACGCCACAAGATTATATCCCTCCGCCCAAATCTGCCACGCTCTTTTTTTCCCCTCACCTCTCCAGGCAGAGCGGAAGTCATCAATTTAAAGTAGACCCTCAAAATATAAAACGAGTAAAATATTTGTCTGATGTTGGAAACAGTGCCCAAAGGTTAGGAGTTTTTTTTGTGTTTTGTATTGTTTTTTTGTTTTTTTTTAGATGTACCATACTTTATTCCTGAGTTTTATCCTCTGTCAAAATAAAGTTAAAACACTAATTTACCTGATTTATTGTCTGTTCAATCCCATTTAGACTTGTGCTGTTTTCTTTAGTGATTCCTTCTTATAGGAGACAAGAAATCCTGCCTCCTCCAGAAACTAACTGTTAAACCATTTGAATCCACCTTTGCCACGAGAAATTACTACGACAGCTTTCTGTGTCTCGTGTTTAAATGTATACACACACGTTAGGTGTTCATGTCCTTTTTACTATTTAACTCAAGTTCATTCTTTGGTATAGAGGAACCCAAATTACACTTGTAAAAGAGCAGTGATAAATTAAAAAAAAAAATCAAGCTGAGGATCAAATGAATCCTTCTGAATGGGTAGGATATAATCAGTCCAGCGAGCTCAACTTCTTGAAATAAACTAAATCTCTGATTATTTTCTGCAACATTGGCAAATATTACATTAATAGAGCTTGATGGGTGTGTCAGGGTGTCATCTCCCCAAACTAGAAACTCCATCCATTCCTTGGTCGTCTTCCGCTTATTCCTTACTAGTAATCGCGGGGGGGGGGCTGGAGCCTATCCCAGCACCTACGGGCGAGAGACGGGTTCACCCTGGACAGGTCCAAACTCTTAACTCCCTTTGACAAAATAGAAAAAAATGAAAGGCTGAATGCCAGCATTCATATCTGATGACCGTTTATAGAGGAATACATAGGTTTCTACAGCTCAGAAGGGACAGATATTAACTTGTGAGATCTTGCAAGTAACATTCATCACCAAGCCCCATAGTCCCACCCTGCTGTTATGAAGTCCATACAAACGAGCCAAAGCAGGTGTCACCAACTGGGCGTCAACGTGATCCAAACAAGAGAATCAGATCAGTCCAACCACAAACTTCTGTCACTATAGCAGCCTGAATAGTACCACCACACCCTGGCACGGGTAGTTCCATATGACGCTAAAAGAAAGATCCGTGGTCTATGTCTTTACCAGCCGAGTGCTTGGTGTGTCGTCTGATTGTGTGTATTGAGCTAGATCTATATTCTGTGTTAAATGTTAGCCACGGTCATGAAAGTTATTCATCTAGTAATTTGTGGAATGTGTGGTGAGTGGAATACATTAATTTCTCCCCGAATGCACTTGACTTGATCACACGCAACGTCTGTAAAACAGCCTTCAATTTACAGTGGATGTTGTGCCGATAAAGGGACAAAACTAATCTGCGAAAAGAAAAATGCAGCCAAACAAGCTTGTCTTAACCGTGTTGATGGCTTCTTCCTCTTTCTGAGGTGAAGTGGCCAAAGCACCTTGGAGCTTTTATCCAGCGAGTCTCAGGGGGTGGAGTTTGGAATTGGGCACAATCCTGTCTCGCCTGTTTTTTAAAGTACAGCTTATTTTAATGTCTCGGTCATAGAACTTTGAGTTGCGAATGAGGTTTCTCGACCGGGCAGAAAAACCTTCAATGAAAAACAAAAGCTTTAGTATAAAAAAATAGAATTTAATGTGCAAGTCATTAACTTCACTTTGACACCCTCCAAGAGTTCATATATGCGTGAGCGCTCGGCAGCCTGACCAATAAACATATCGGACTACATCATCACATGATTAAAATTACTTACAGTGTTACAGTGTCAAACCTGAACACCCTTTGGAACAGTCCACTCACACCAGGTCGGCACGATAGTCTTGATTGACAAAAGAGAGAAGCGATCTAGCAGCATTAACTTGAATCAAGCAAATGTAGCATAGTCAGTATTAAACATCTGCACCCATACTGCACAGTGATTTCTTTTCTTTAAGAAAAAGAAAGAAAAAAGGCACCTTGGCCACGTTAAATGATTTAACATCAATGTTCCAAATCCTGCATCCGTCTATACAAAAATATATATACACTATCTGTGCAGTGAACCGGAGGAAATACAACATTGCATCATAAGACTACCCAAATACACACACACACACACACACACACACACACACACACACACACCCCACAATAGAGGCCAGATTTTTGACAAACACTATTTTTGGACACATAGGAATAAAATAATAAAAATAATATTAATAATAAAAAAAAAATATCTCCATGCTCAGTCGAGCTACAAGATGAAGTCCAAAACCACCCTGCTGGTTAATCGGACCTCTTTCAAAGAGACTTGTGGACGGTTCTGCTGCGGAACGTGGTTCCCCAGGTGAGCAGAAGGCACTTGGTTCAGGGAGTAGCAGCAGCTATTCCTGCCGGTGGATCCCAGGCACTGCAGGCCTGATCCCCACTAGCACGCAGCACAGCAACTGAGTCCCATGCGGTGTCCACTTGCCCGTTGCGCTGGGTCCACTTCACACCGGCTCGCAGTCCAGTGTAGGAGGGAGCGGAAGAAGCGTCTCAGGCTGGCTGAGAGGAACTGTTGGGGATTCTGAGGCCAGAGTTTGACAGTGCAGGTCAGTCTGTGTGCAGGGCAATGGCGTCACCATTCGCTCGGTCAGAACTGGTGAGTGAGACGGTGCAGGCTGGTCTGGTGATGTGGGGGGCACTGGTTCAGCAGGTGTGTTTGACACCTGCCTTGACTGTGACGAATGTGTGTCTTCCTGGGGTTGTGAGGAAGTTGGTGATGTGTTGGTCGGCAAGTGTTGAGTGCATGGCTCATTTTTTTGTCTTTGTGGCTCAGGGTGTGTGTGTGTGGCATCTGCTTTTGTAATGTGTATGGCAGAAGAGTAGTAAGGCAGGAAAGGCCTCTCAGGTGCGCAGGTCCGCATTCCCCGGTACGTGTGCATGAGCAGGTGGGGGAAACGGGAGGTGAAATAGGAGACAAAGTCATCAGGGATGGAGCCTAAAGTCTCCTGGACGTCTGCAGGCAGCTCCCGGTAATGGTGCTTCTGTTGAGACAACGTCGACTGTAAGTTTGACGACTCACTGCACACCAGACAGTCCACAGCCAGGAGAACACACCCCTACCTTGTTTCTCATCGCACGAAGGAGATCTCTGACTGACCCGCCCTTGTAGGAGCGGAATTTCCTCAGATCTGAAACACATATCAGACAAAAACCTTTACAGAGCTGTAGATGTCATAACTGCTCAGTGCAAATGTTGGCGTGACGCTGCACACACTTAACCTTTCTACACTGAAGCTGTCCTCAGTGCCGGCATTTCACAAGCCTTTTTCAAATTACCATAATACCATGAGAGCTTGCGCCACTGAAAAGATTTCCATCATTTCCTGAAAGCAGAGAAGCTGCGCGTTCCAACCAGATACAGGTTATTTAAATCAACAACAGACAGAAGCAGAGCGGAGTGGAGGAGTGAGAGCTCAGAGAAGGTTTTTGCAGTATTCTGATTAGTTTTTTGGTTGAGGAGAGGAGTAGATTACCTTTCTGAGTTTTGAGCGTTTCTGGGAGCGTTTTTTTCCCCCCCAGTTTATTCTTTCAATTTTCTGCGTGAAATAATTTTGGAAACTGCCCAAAAAGGTCCCAAAATGCCTGGACATCATGCAATTATTTAGCATGACTGGATGTGTTGCGAACTTCAGTAAAGCAACAGCAGAAGTTTAAAGCAACGCAAGACAGATTTGGCACAGCAGCAATTTGACCACCAGTGTCTCCACAGGGTTTGTGTGTTTGACATACCGGTCTGCAGGGGAACTGTGATATGCTCCCTCCAGTCTCCCTTGACAACGGCCCTCCCACCTCTCTCCAGCTGTCTCACAATCGGTCCATCCAGTGGTTCCTTCTCTATTCTGTCGCTCACGTCCTGCAAACAAGCAGCCACAAAAACACCACTGGTGGATCTTGATGAATAAGCCGGGCAGCCTCAAGTCTAACGGTTACATCTACGACTGCTGACGGCCAGGAAATTTAGCAGAGCAACAGATACATTCATGTGTGATCATCATACATCCTACAAGCAATCCTTCAGCAACTCTTCATTTTCTGTTCTCTTAAATGGGGAACAAACAGCCAGATTATTGGCTGGATTTTGGGCCTGATATGAAGAGAGTACAAGCTGCTGCTGCGTGATGTGGGTAGTAGGAATCAGGTGTGTTTGGCAGGAGAAGCGTGAGATGAATGATATATTGATATATTTCATGAGAAAAAAAAGGAAAGGAACCAACCTGAAAGAACTGCAGTTCCTTCTCCAGGCTCCAGAAGAACGGGTGTTTGAGAACACACTCTGCTGAGGGCCTACTTTGAGGCTCCATGCTCAACATTTGCTCGATTAGATCTCTGGCTACAATGTCCTCTGGTAGACACAAGGATACGAACAGAAGACGTGCACTGTCAGTAAATGTGGCGTAGGAATCAGTCCTACATCCCAGAAATAAGTTGAACGGTCGCTTTTCCCGTTTCAAAGTCAGTGGGTTCTCAGAGAAATGCAAATGAATTGAGAAGAAAAGACATTTTAATGTGTTGTTTTACAGCATCAAACACAGCAGTAGAGACAGTAATTGTGAATTTCAAAGCTTTGATGCATCTCAAAAAATGTCGCTTGCTAATATGCCGCTAAACAAGACTACAGAGTTTGTCGTGGACATCAAGTGGCATCACGCCAAACACAGAAGTAGAGTGAAGCTTGCCGTCATCTGTGGTGTAGTTTGTCCATAGCATAACATTAGCTTTGTTATGCTAATGATTACATTTATGCTTCAAAAACCAAAAACCTTCCAAAACTACTATTTAGCACAAAAAAAAGTAAAATCTCAAAATGTTGGCAGTCACAGCACTTATTTTCTTGCAATAATAAGAAAATTAGAGTAAAATCTCCCTTGCTTCTGGCCAAGGGAACCTATGATGATGCCAGCTTCCTGGTTGGCGTACAACAATGTATCACCGCTGCAACGCACTAGGTTGTTTGCCTATGAATCTTTCTTTTGTTTCATCAAATTACAAAATTTTGCCATTGACAAATGAAACTTCAAAAAAAAAAAAATTAATTAACATAAACCAAGAAGTTTAGTTCTCACCATGTTTCTCCATTTGAAAATAGTCAAGGCTGTATGTTCCCAGCAGGATGTTGGCTTGCCGCTGCAGTGATTTGCCAAAAGGATGGTTGCCCTGAGACACAACGTAGTAGAACACACACCCAGCGGAGAAGATGTCAACAGTGCAGGTCTGAAAATGACGAGAAGAAGAGAAGGACAGAGGAAAGTCAGAGAGAGGCAAATCATAAAACATGCTATACCTATATACACACCAGGGGCAGTCTATTAGTTAGATTGTAGTTAGCCGGTTGCTATCAGATCAGGAGCATTATCATCACAGGTATGCTGAGGTGACACAGTGAGCTCCTCAAACTCTTCATCTCCTTTCATTCCTCAGATAAGTTAAAACGCCCTGGAGCTGAGACAAATTAAGGTCCTGGCCAGCCCAGTATGAGAGGAATTATGGTATGATTATGGAGTTATGCTACACCCCTAACTCACCGGGTTGTCTTTGCAATCCTCACTCAGAACCTCCGGGGCAATCCAGCCTTCTGTGCCAGGCACACCGGACCTTCTACTGAAGCTATGGCGGCCCACGGCCAACTTCTTACACAGGCCGAAGTCGGAGATCATGGCCCGCACCCGACCGTGGGCGTTGGGCATGGACACCAGGATGTTGTGGGGCTTCAGATCTCTGTGAACTAGAAGCAGAATTTAGAGATTTAGAGGTGAGGAGAAAATGAAGGAAAAAAACAGAAGTGATAATGAGAGCATGAAAACGGCTCTCGCTACCTATGTTGAGAGAGTGCAGGTGGGCCAGGCCTGACATGGTCTGCTGGAGCAGCATAACCGGCTCCAGTCCATGACGGTCAAAATCCTTCTTCTCCACATACTAGAGAGACAAGAGACAGTAGTCAGCGGGATCCAATCGCTACAGCAGGCTGATTCACTTCACACTGGATGACTTTGAGCGAAACACTGTGTTAAGAATGAAATTATTGGTAGATTTGGACCATCATTATAAGATTTGCACCAATATTGTAAAAGGACATTATTATCACATTATTAGCTGGTATTGAAAACTGAATATTTGACTAAAATCATTTCTCCACCCACCCAAGTATGAAATAAATTATAACCAAGTGTCCTTGCAGTACCTCCTGCAACGAGGCAGCACACAGCTCGATTGCTATGTACTGGAACTGACGGTCCCTCTCAGTGCAGAAGTATCGAATGACATTTGGGTGCTCGTCTGACTCCCTCAGCAGCTGAACCTCCTGGTCTGCAAAGCTGAAGCACTCAGGCAGAATTCTCTTCACTGCCACAGAACGGTTATCAAACTGACCCCTAGTGGAGGAACAATGGAAATACAGGATTATACAGTACATTTTACCAATAATTTGACTATGTTCATTGCTGACTGTTGATCAACTGTTCAGACTTACTTGTAGACAATAGTGCCTTCAGCACCGTGACCCAAGACCTGTTTGGGATGGAAGGTTATGTTGCCCACTCTAACAATGTTGGAGTCCTCCTCTAATAAGAAACATTGTTTCAAATGGTTAAACTACAGTTAACTATTGAACAACGACAAACGATGAGCGTGCATGTCTTTACCTCCATCCTCATGCTCATTGGCAGAGCTGCCAAGCTCTGACACAGACAGGTTGGAGTGGTTCGAAGCTCGGGGTGTCACATTAGGGCTGCTGTGGTCTGAGCACTCGGAGCGAGCGCGTGCCACCTCCATGTAGTCGCTGTCCGGGATCAGACCAAGGCCCACATCTGCAGGGGCGAAAGGCTGCTGTCGCTGCAGCAGCTCCAACCTCTCCTCCATCTGTCTCTGGAACTCTTGATGCTGCAGCTGCTGCTGCTTGTGAACACTCTGCAGTGACAGAGGAAATAATGGCTTTTAACACACCACTGTTTGTCAAGTTGTGGGCAGTTGTTTTTGTTCCATCCAGTAGTTTGTCACTGTGCAATAGAATCAGCAAAAGCGACAACACAGCTTTTAGGGTATGGCCAAGCTCCGGTTTAGCGCTACATCCAGACTACATGTATTACTGCCACCCAAAAGCTATGATATAAATAAAAGGTTCCCAAAAAGACACCACCTTGTTTCTCTGTCATTTTTCCATTTTTAATGAGAATATAACCAAACACGAAGCAGAGCCGTGACGAAGGAGCACAGGCAGAGCTGGACGGGCAGGAATGAGTCGACACAGTATCCAGCTGTGGCTGCAGCTGTCCAGCACAGACAACAGTTTAAAGTTTATGTTGTCTCTCGTTTTCTCTATAATCCTTCACTTGAAATGTAAACATTGGAGAGTTGTCACACACCAGGGTTGATGTCAGTCTGCTGCTTGTCTGTGCTACGCAAATTTGGTCTTTGTTAACTGAATCGGGAGTAAACTTCTACTGGAATGACCTGGAAACAACAGTGCTCTTATAGGAGTTAGTGTACAAATTAGGTAGAGGCAGGTATTCTATTGTCCACTAGATGGTGCTGTTTAACTTGCCTTGGGGTATGTAATTATAAAAGCCACCCATCCAGCCAGGAGGAAGGTGGAGAAGATGATGGTGGCCATGTCTTTTAGCATGGAGTCCACAGGGGCCTCTGGACGCATGATGCGACCACTGAGCCCGGGTTCTTGGATGGATGTTCCAGGCACAGGAGGTGGGGGGCCATCATCCATGCCGCTGTCGTTCCCATTCTACAAAATGAGTAGAAGAGCTGAGGATGAGAAAACGCTTTGCTCGGTGTGACAAACACATCATGCAGCACAAACTGATGGGCACGGACCTCATCCACTTTTTTGTCAGGGGGAGGTGAGATGATGTTTCCTTGTAAACTGTCAGGAAACTTCTCCAGGATCTTAGTGTGAGCGTCAGGGGGTGTTTCGTGATGGCCTGGAATGGAGAGAGAAGTTATAAACACGAATTTTCCTTTTTCATACCTGTTCCTGGAGCATTCATCATCACTGTATCAGCTAAAAATGTTTATAAACCAGAACAGATCAAATAGATGGGATATTAATCTGTGATTAATCTCTACACTGATGTACCTATGAAGAGCAGGGAGTTCCTCATGAAGTTGATGCGGTTTCGTTCTCGGAGGGCAGTGTTGAACTTGACGCTGGTGCTCGGTGTGATGACGCACTCTTTATCCTCATCAGCCTCCTGGCTGTCAGGACCCTCCAGCATGGGGAAAGTGTGACCACGAGGCTACAAATAAGCACATAAATAGTTCAGACACATCACGTAAGACGCGTCTCACAAGATCATAAAGATTCAAATGCAAAGAAAAAGAAAAGAAGAAGAGAAGTTAAATTGTTGGGGAGGTCATGGGAAATTTCAGATGCTTGAGGAGTAAACCTTGTTTTCATGCCTGGTTAAAAGGGGGGGGGGGGGGGGGGGACGACAAAAAAAACACAGCTGCGACTCACCACCACAGTGACTCCATCATGCACCAGGGAGGGAGAAGCATACAGACTGGTGGAGTATTTACCCACATACAAAGTGGCCCTGAAAGAAGATTAAAAAAAAAACGTGTGAAAAATAGGACTAAATTTAAGTGTTGCAACTGCAATAGCGTTCAGTGTACGTTCAGATTCTGAATGAATCTTAAATCAGCTCCTTAAATAGACCACTGAAAGTCAGGTTTTGAGCAGGAGCAGGTGTGAACAAGATACATAAAAATAACAAAAGAGTGCGTGTGTCTGACAACCAGTCCTGTC
Source organism: Aulostomus chinensis (assembly GCF_037954235.1). Taxonomy (NCBI): domain Eukaryota; kingdom Metazoa; phylum Chordata; class Actinopteri; order Syngnathiformes; family Aulostomidae; genus Aulostomus; species Aulostomus chinensis. Next base: position 11,648,718 of record NC_141337.1, on the reverse strand, counting down.
AGCACTCCTCCGTCTGCTTACATCAACTTGTTCTTGGGCTTCTTCTCCTTCGGAAACGGGTACTTCCACTGGGTGATGCGGCCAACCTCTCCAGACATGAAAGTGAGATAACGCAGCGTCTCTACGGCTACGTTAGTGTGAGGAACCTTGCGGAGGCCTTCGCGCTGCCAGATGTACATGGCCACCACTGGAGAATTATAATTTTGGACCCACTGAACATCGCCGGAGTCACTGTCCACTGTCACCACAAGTCCATCGCCGTTGGACACGAAGTGAGACATCTCTGGGGGGGGGGGGGGGGGTGGGGGTTGATTAGCATTTGCTGTCAGATTGCTAAATGTGTAACAGAACCACAGCAGGCAGGAGTCTTACTGTATTTGGTGTCATCATCAGGAAGGGTGGAGGCGTAGTCAGAATAAGTGGCATTCCAGCGCAGCTCTCTACTTTTGGTGTCATACATAGTGATGGTATACTCTATCAGGTTGATGAACAGAAAAAGACATTACTCACACAGGGGGAAAAAAAAACAGCATTTGTGCTGCTTGACTTTTTTATTTGTAATATGTACAAAAGCAGGCTTGGAAAACGAAGTGCTGAATTTCCATTTCTGGGTGGAAATGCAAAGCAGTGTTGAATTTCTATGCAACTTCTAGAATAGAGGAGTGAAACGTAAGCCCACGTATATGCTGCTGGGTGACATAGCCGTCAATTGACACAGAGCTCTCATGGGGCTTCATCATCCACAGACGCCCCCCCCCCCCCCGGGACATTACAGAAAACTCTCGACAACATTTGTAGTGAATGAATTGTTCCCCCCACCCCCATCCCCTCCCACTTGGTCACGGAGGAGCAGCCTGCAGGTCAAAATCGTCCTGACAAAGCTTCTCTGATGACCGACATGCAGCTCATATTCAGTTCATAGTGTTACATTTATGTTGTTAAAAAAATGATCTGAATTTGACTCTATGGCCTTAGAGCGCATGTTATTTGTTGTAAACTGATCAGCCAAAACTTTGAAACTACTGGCAGGTACTGAGTCATGACATGAATGTCCCTCATGAGAATTACCTGTTGATGGTTTTAATGTTTTGGCTGATCAAAAGTTGGATCAAATCAAGGACTTGGTGAATTGTGACACCCGGATTCATTTCCCTCCATGTTGCCTTAATCCAGAGCTCATCCCTCATCTAATAATAATAATAATAATAATAAACATGTCTGAACAAATCTCAGAGTGCTACAGATTAAAAACATAACGTGTCACAGAACTAGAATGTCACAGAAGTCAGTTTTTTCTATTTACCTGTGCGTCCAAAGTAGAGCAGAGATGAGGAAGGACACAGCATGTCGGCGAAGGAGGAAGTCAATGTCTGTTGTTTCTCACCAGTTAGCAGGTCCACCACATACCACAAGTCCTGCTTCTTGCCTTCACAAACACAGACCAAATGATTTACAACACAAGCTCTGACTCAGTTTCAGGTTGATCTAATCATTTATAAATAAATAAAAGAAAAAAAAAACACCTGACGTACCTGTACTTCACCTTATTCTATATGTTCTATACTATATTTGCTGATCATAACCATAGTAGTCACTGCAATTCTGTCTACTTGGAAATCTGTGATTTCAAGCAAACTGCCAAAAAAGGCGCATGGTGCTCAAGCCCAACAACGAACGAGTTACAAAACAGAAAAAGAAATCAGCTCTCATGATGGACGTTGCTCCTGGATCATGAAAAGACCAACCCATGTCCTCTTCTTACCCATTTTGTGAATACAGGGAGTGACAATAATACAATAAGGAGGATTATTAAGACTTGAGACTACTTCGAATCTTTAACGGGGAAAATATTAAAAGATTTTAACAAAAAAAAAAAATTGGTCTCTTTACTTTATTTGACTGTCTTTACACCAAAAGCGGCTTACATTAGATTAAAAAAAACACAGCGACACTGACAATGACAAACAAGGAGGAAAATGTCCCAAAACCCTGACATAGTCATTATGGTAGATTAACAGAAGTCTGTTGACTTGTAAGTTGAGAAGGGCAGAAACTACAGCTGCTGGCTGAGCAGAGCAGAAGTCAGGCGACACCAGCTGATCGAGAGGAAGAGACCATGGATTATGGATAAGGATCCCCCCTTTTAACCGGGTCAAAGGGTTCAAAAGTCAAAGCTGTGGGCACGGTGGGGCCGTGCTCCCAAGCTAAAGACGTAAATGTTTTGTCAAGGCAGTTTTCCATTAAAAAAAGGATGCTTGATTTCCTGTTGGTGACCAGCCTTACCCATGTAGAGGATTCCATCAGAGCTGCGACAGGGAGAGGCTTGGACCAGCTCAGGAATAGTGAATGGTAATTTCTGTTTGGGCAGAAGGAACAGACATTATGATATGAAGGCGCAACGCTGCACTTCTAATAGCGCCCTTGGTGAGATCAGGTAATATTCTGTAGAAAAAGGAACTGACAAGTTATAAAAAAAGAAGAAGAAAAAAAAAGGAGAGAATTCCTCTTACTGTGAGGCCTTCGTTGTTCTTTCCCCCCAGAGAATACAGGCTGCCATCATTGGGGTCAGGCAGGAAGGCCGGCCTGGACGACGGAGGAGAGGAGATGTGCAGTCATCACACAAAGCCCCAATTAATAAAACAAAGCAAAAAAACGACAGAGATGGTAAAAGCAAATGGTTTGTGTGGCAGCGGTTACCCCGACTGTTCAGTCTTTGGTCGCAGGCAATACAACAGATACATAGTGTACATAAAGATACGTACTCTGCCACATGTGTGGGGACCTGAAGAACTGGATCTGTGAGGAGAGAGTGAGAGACGGATAGAGATAGAGATATAGATGATAGAGAGAGAGAGAGAGAAAGAGAGAGAAAGAAAAGAAAAATTGCTATTCAAGACTGACAAGAATATTTGCCAACGATGGAAAGTGTGGCTGGTACTTGTTGAGCAAGAAACTACATGAACATCCGTGACATTCAACTGCACCTAACACAAAGTCCAAATGGAAAAGGGATTCCCGCGCGATAGCAAACACGAAAGACAAACAGTCAAATCTGCAACCAGCTCCGTATGATGGATTCATATCAGCAACCGCTACGGAGACAAAGGGAGTTAATTAATGAGCTTACACTTAATCATATACTGTAAAAAGCAAGCCCATGCTGAGGAGAGACTGAATATCTACAATCGCTAGAAGGCACATTCTAAGATTTAAATTTTACCCCCGTAGAAGAATTTTCATTTTGGAGATACGTGCCTGAAAGAAAAATCACACTGGCTATTCAGCTTGTTTTCAGAAATATTCATGGAATTCTAACTATGCACACTTAAGAAGATTTACTACCAATATCATGTACTGTGTTTTACAACACTGCCTATATTTTCTAAAAGTATAAAATGATTTGTGCCAACCTCTCGGTGGCTATCAGCTTCTAATCACCAGAGAACAATAATTGACTAATCAACTTTTAAAAAGATGGAGAATTTGCTTGACATATCGTATGTGATCAATTACAAACTTTGCAAATTAACTGTTGGGCAAATTTTTAGGAAACCGATGAAATGGTGCGAGAAAGGAAATCTAATGTCGAACTTTTCCATAAACTGTTTTTTTGATTCTTCAAAAAGAGTGGGTGGTGTAATCCAGTCTTAAGATGGCGGCCACATTTTACGTAGCTGTAACAAACAGGAGAAGAAGAAGGTATTTGCAAAGGGGGGGTTCCACAACCTGCCTTTATTCTTTTCTGAAAAAAGAACAACAATGAAAAAAAACAACAACACCTCAAGTAAGCTTAAAATAAAATTGAGGAGGTTTTTCTGTTGCCACGGGTACTTGCCTCCCGTCACCTCCGTGCACCCGGTACTATGGCCGTCTGAAGTTACACTGTCATGGCGGAAAACATGAAACCACCCGCAGCTTTGAAAACCGATGTTTGGGTGCACATTAGTATCACTAGACAACGATGTAGAGACGATGCACGCAGCACACAGCAAGTTGCATTTTCAGCTCATTTGCAATTTCCAGTCCATTATGCGGAGTGCTGCATGGATAGAAGTGTGCCGTGATTCATGATGGTAAGGTCTTACTCAGCTAATCAACAACAATGAAGAACATTAAAATTCGATTCAATTCAACCCGTCTGTGAGACACACGAGAAGCTAAAATCTCCTTTGCTGCAACACAAACACAAACCTCCCTACAGTGTGAACACACAGGGTGTGGAACAGATGGTGCTGATCTCATTGAGGTGTGAGGTGCCTGAGGAGGTCAACAATAACTAGGGATGGGCGTGGGGGCAGGATTACCAGTGGGCAGTCAATAACTGTTGTGCTGCTCAACAAGTGGCAGTATTCAGTAAATAAATGTAATTTGGTGGGGAGAGAAAACAATGGGTTTCTAGGTTGAACAGAGGGATGCTGGGATTTGTTAGCTGAAATACAAACATGTATTCCAAGCAAACAGTGAGAGGACATGCATGTAGGCTGAGGCGAGCCATCTCGGTCAAGGGAAGAGTTCTGCCTCCCACTCATCATGTGGGTTTATGTTTGCCTGACTTGAACACAACAACAGGCGTGTAGAAAGCCTGGCACACAACTGGTCACATTTATATTCAATAGCGTTCCCAGAAAAACAGACGATGCGGAGGAAACAGCCTCAGTCTGCCTCATGACTCTTAATGTAGTCGAGGCAAACATATCCAGCACGTTCAGGCCCGCGAAGGCAACTTTACTTGTTCTTTTACTACTTCAGGTTTCAGGACAGCTGTGAGAATTTAACCCTGACAAATGTCTAACAGGACTTCCAGCAACCCTTCAGTGCATCTTATATGGTTCCCCGGTGGATGGTGGTGTGCCCACATTAACATAGAAACTACAGCAAAGTTGCTCACCCTTGCCCACTCTGACCTTGATTACAGGCTATATTTGCCCCTCTCTCAGTTAATAATTAGCCCGTCTCCATGCTTAACAGAACAGCTCGCAGCGTTTACTCAAGTACAGTTGGAAACTGTTTCTAATCACTGATAAATACCAATAATAACAATGCAGAAGAACAATCATTTACCGGCATACACAGATTTTAGTGTGTTCTCACTTGCTCGACTTGCCATTTCTTGTGTAAGCAAACAGACAACATTAGAATGTAAATTAAAGTAAATTAAATTTAAACCGATTTAGCTTGCTCTCTCTCTTACAGCTGGACAACTTTGTGGCTTCCATTTAGGTTGTGTGGCCACATTTTTCATTCATTCTATTCACTGAGAGTGCCTTTAAGAATGGTCAACAAAGGGGATGGATAACCATGAAATGTAGAACTCAGGGTCAAGTCAGTGGAGGGAATCAATTCTGACACTTGAAAAAGTCAAACACACCTCACCGCGGTTTAAAAAGAAAAAGTGGGATATTATAGTTTTCCTTGTAGCAGCACACAAAGGCACTACTTCTTTGACAAATGTAACCTGAAGAAGAAACTGCACTTGAGAGGGGAGGGCAGACAAACCATAGACAGTTGCCTTTGAGGCAGCTCTTCTCCTCTTACCTTCTTTCAGCGTCCATTTGATTGAGCCTGATTTCTTGTTAACGGCATGCAGGTTTCCATCCAGGGTGGACACAAAGAGCAGGCTTTCAGGGAGGGAAACAGTGGTGGCGCTGCAAAACCCCTGAAGAGATGGAAAAGGGGAAAAAAAAAAGATCAAGATCTCCACAGCACATGATGTGCATTATCAAAACAACAAGTTAATATGCTGTGCATTCCAACAATTACCAAAACATTAACAGAATCCCTAGCAGAGTCGCATGCGAGACAGTGACTGTTCGCTGCTGTAGCGCACGTGGTAACTGCCGCTTTGGAATTATGCCACATTCTAATTCTAATATGTTATGAAGACAGTAGAAGTACAAACTAGAGGAAAGCTGACTAGGCAACTGCTGAATGAGCTATCAGAGTGTTTGAGGGACCGGAGCAGAAGGCAGCAACATGGTGGAAGGTAAACAAAAACGAGCAGCGCACGTGTGTATGTTCCACACGACCGGCCGTCACACCCGGCAAGGCAGAGTGTGCAAAAAACAGAGTGTGGAAAGTGCTTCAGTTTCCTTTTGCTCAGATGAACAGTGGGCTGACGTACTCCTACACAGACGCATGGGGAAACAGACAAGGCAACACTTGAATGGACAGAGTAATGAAAGAACCAACCGATGCGGTGGAAACAACTGAAACCACAACAGCAGCACAGTCCACCACATGACTTGGCTTATGTCCAAATTAACAACACAGTGGGAGATGTGAGCTCCACTCACCCAACAAGGAATTGTGAAACACAGCTCCTGATAACCGAGCCGTGGGCTTGGTCTGTTTTGGCAATAATGTGCAGGAAGAAGGGTCTGACTTTCCATCAAAGTAAAGAAACCTACAAGAACTCAACTTGAGCTTTCGAGCTTAAGTTCCCCCGAATTATGTTCAATTCACAGATGAGGTGCGAGTTGCAGGTGGCTGGATGAGACTTTTTATCTTTGGAAATTAAAAGAATGGAGGCCCGAGACATGAAACTCTGGTGCATTATTTGACGACAATGCTGCCGCCATTTTGGACAGGATGCATCCATGGAAACAGCACAGAACGTCTACAGAACATCAGACAAGACGATCAAGAAGAAAGTCCAAAGTCATTTAAGGTCCTTGACGAGATACTTGATCAGGGGTGGACAACCATGTGCCATGGAGAGCCACGTGTATGCAGGTTTTCCTTCCAACCCAACACTTTAACAGGTCATCTGTGGAATCACCTGTTAAAGTGTTGGGTTGGAAGGAAAACCTGCATACACGTGGCTCTCCATGGCACATGGTTGTCCACCCCTGTACTAGACAAATGGGCAAATATGCAATTAGCTATTTGGTCAAAAAGGACCAACATCTTGTCAATGCAACTTCTCTGCTAGGAATGAAATATCTAGAGTGGACTTTAATAGTGCCATCAAGAGTCGGAGAAAAACAAGGAGCTGAGAGAGCCCTCACTCTCCTGCTGGAACCACAATGGTATTGATTAAAGTCTCTGACTAATCCCCCCTTAACACGTCCCTGGAGGCAGCACAAATAGCCCCTGCATATAATGCAGATTACCCATCTAGAATTACTAACATACACATCTCAGCGTTTAGCCACTTGTGCTGGTTGGGGAGAAGGTAGGGGCCGACGAGCTCTTAAGCCACAAACAAACCACCAGAGAGAGTGAGCTGGGTCTGAATGAGTGTGTAGAATACAGCTTGCATGAGGTGAGATTTTGGAACATTTTCACCTTATGTGCACTTGAGTCAAAAAAAAAAAGACCAAAAAAAAGAGAAGCAACTTTATAACTTGATGATGAGGAAGGAAGAGGCGCAAACTGAGGGAAGTTTTGTTTTGTTTTTCAAAAGTTTCGCACTGCATCGCAGCAGAGTGAAACTCAGCCCTTCCACATTTGCTTAAAAGAGCCCCCGCTGTGATCTCACATCCTATAAAGCATTTGTGTCAATATTGTGCACCTGTGACTGTTCCCACTGGGGCAGCGAACACACAAGCTTGATACTCATAACTAATCTGTTTTTCAGAGCCCTGTGACCATGATGAGGCTTCTCGGTTTCATAAATAAATATCTTCCCAAACATCTGTTAGCCTCTTAGAAGAACAGTGATATTCAGCAGTTAGTGCTGGGGATTGGGGACAGCTGTTCGAGAGAGATATATATCTAGATCTAGAGATCTAGATAGATAGATAGAAATATAAAAATACATAGATAATATATATCTATATCTATATCTATATAGATATAGATATATATATAAATAAATATAAAAATACATAAATAATATTTGGCTGCTCTGAGTGACTGACAACATGAGTTATGATACTCAAACATAGAACCCCCTCTTCTTCCTTTGTCCTGCGTGTAACATAGTAATGTTTAGTTCTTGCGTAAGCTGGTTGCATAATACTTCAGAACTGGGTGAAACCAAAGTCTTTACAAGTTCTGAGGTTTTCATTCCACCCCCCCACCCCAGCAAAACCAGGCCAGACATTACTCAAGCAAGATGTAGTCAGCATCTCCTAACTGCAATGCTCATGAGATCACTAGCAGCAAGCTGAAGGGTCCCTGTGCTTGTCAAGCTGCTGCACGGCCAACCAACCTTCACAGGGAACACGCCGTCATTGGCAGCTTTCCCATGCACACAAGCACTTCAGACGAAGGCCTGCACTACAAGCACTTTGTCAGATACTGAAATATTGTCAACTAGATGATGAAATATTACATCACCGACCAATCGCCGACTGAAGATCTAAACCAGAACACGTCGCGTAGAAGCTGGGATAGTGCAATTAAGATAGAAAGGTGGGGTGGTGTGGGCGTGGGTTGTACAGACTTGATCGCCCTCTCTAAAGTAAAGAAGCAAACAACATTTATTTGGTTAAATGTCACAGCGGGTGCACTACTTTTGCCCAGGTTTTCAACTGTAACAGACCACGGTGGGACTTCATGAGCATGTGTGTATATATGTGTGTGTATGTGTGGCTTTCCATGCAGGATTTTTTTCCCACCAAATTTCAGCGTTTCCACTCCAAGCAAACTAGACGAACATCAAAGGACGCTGATGGGAAACCAGGTTTCACTTAGGAATCTGAATCGAGTCGAAGAATCATAGATGTCGTGAGTCTGACTAAAAAGAAGCAATGTCATGCAAGCAGACATGTTAATCAAACCCGCACGCATTCTTAACCAGGCCCTCGCACCTTTTTGAAGTGTGTGCCGGTTATTGTGTCGTTATAGAGGCGCCACAGGGTGTTGACCAGACAAAACGACCGTTTGACACACCGCAGGTATACTCTCACGTTGAGGACCTGAAATGTGAAGTCATAAGTCTGGTAATACTTGCAGGAAAAGTGCAGATATTTGTGCAAAAGTAGGTGGCACCAAACATGGGTGCACACACAGAAAGAGTCTGGGTGTACCATATTTTTTGTCCAATATTTACACTTTACCTTTGTTAATCTTCTCTGTACAAAAACAAGCAAATATGATGTTTACATTATGTGCATACTTCATTCTTTTATCTCCAAAAGCCCAAAATCGTCATCTACTGCATTTTTTCCTCATCATAAATAGATGAGCAAAGACGAGGCTTGAAACTGGGCTGAAATTAATATCTGCAACAAAAATAATACTGATATAATGAAAATGACCGACATCTGCAGATAAAGGACGTGCTAATATTCAAGAATGAAGTAATCCACATAATAAGAAACAAAGTGACGCTTAAAAAAAAAAAAAAACACACCTTCATTTCACTACACAAGCATGTGCCAACACGGTAATCTTTTTGCTAACCACCTGATGATCTATTCAGTCTTTAAATACTGCTTGAAAGCAGTTGGAGCAGGTTTCCCACACAGGGTTGTGCAAAGATGACAAAGGCCTGGGGGATGTTTGACTCCCTTCATGCCAGACACCCATGGGACAGGTGAGAAAGGAAAGTATCCACTGCGTGCCACGGTGAGACCGTGACTCAAAAGTCAACGAGTTTCTCGATTGAGATATGTGAAGGAGTGAAAACATCATCTTTATCGGCTCCTCTTGGCACGGTGGAGAGGATGTCACGTGTTGGCCCTCGTTCAGGCACCCTCGGTCGCAGCAGAGCCTATCTGCTGTTGTGATAAGACAGCGGAAGATTACAACTTTCTAAACCAGCCTGTGTAAATTGACTATGATAAAAAGAACAACACATAACAGAAATACAATTTTATTCTGAAAATCAGACTAAAATGGAGGGTTAGCTCTTTTGTACGCATCTCATGTGCTTTAGTCACAATTGATAGGTAGCATATCTATCATCAGCCCCTCAACACCACCAGAGTAGAGAGGAACCGGGGGGTACAAAGCTTCTTTAAGCCGCAGCTTAGCTGAAGTGGTTAACTTGCTTCTTAGCTAATGCGACTCATTAAAGATGAGCCGAGCCAGAGTGGCTCACCAGTGTACAGTGTAAACTCATCAGCCCTCAAACATTATCAATGAGAAGGAGTTGTGAGTTGGGTACCGATGAAATCTGACCAGCAGCAGACTGCCGAGTTGACGTTATGATGCTCCCTTGAAAAATGTCAAATTTTCTATGTAAAAATAAATTGCAGTGGAAGCACAACATTATTTAAAGGAAACAGCATGCAAGTCGAATCAGTTTAATAAGATATTGTTTTATCTCTATCCAGATATTTTCTAACGGAACATAAATGTTGCAACACTTCCTGTTTAAGCTGAGAGGAGTCTTGAAAAAACTCTTTTTACCAGCAGACCTTGGGTGATTTCTATAACATTTCGGTGAACGGAAATTCATAAAAAAAATGACTGTCTCAACTTTTTCTGGGAATCTGACTCAGCTTCGACAGGTTAAGCAGCTTCGTTTTTTTGTTTGTTTTTTTAGCAGACCTAAATTTTATACAACCCACGGCTGTTGATGAACAACGGATGTTTGTGTATTCATTTTGTACTGATGTGGTGCAGGTTGTGCAGGATTTCAAAAAGTCAGCCACATGAGTTTAACAAGTATAACCACATTGTACTTTAGTGTGGAACTCTTTCTTAATATGATACTGCAGTTGGTGGATACTGAACCTGTCCTGCTGCTCTCAGAAGCCTTTAGAAGTTCGTGGACTCAAGAGAAAGCACATTGCAGGGTCAGGATTCTCACCGTTCAACGAAGACACGCGTCAGTTTAGCAGAGATATTTCGGTATCGGACGATATTGGTCGAGTAAACTGACATCTGCCTACAACTGTGAAGACAACTGTCTTTATCTCTTAGTGTAAAAGCTGAATTTTAAAGTGCTAGGATTGAATTTATGTTAATCTAATGACAGTCCCATGGAGGTCTGACAATTTCAATAAAGGTTATTTGTTCCTTTTGTAGTTCGTTTTGTGACACAAAACTGGAATCAAAAAATTAAATAAGAGATACACACAGATGCAAAAAAAACACATTCTACGTGCACCATCGGGCAGCCTGTTATTTTAAACATCACTATTAGCCAAATATTTCACTACTGCTTTGTCTTTAGATTAAAACAACAGACGGCGATGGAAACTTGATTAAAGAACTCACTGAAACTAGGGACGGATGGAGCTACTTTCTGACATTAAGTTTCTACTTCGGTCTATTTTTGTACTTTTGTGTTCCTGTGCATGTTTGCCTCAACTTAAAAAAAAGGTTAAAAATAAATGCATGAGACAGAAAAAAAAAAAAGCAAGCAAACTTTGAAAAAAAAAGCAACTGTTTTTCCAAGCCATCACTGTTTGCAGAACACTGAAATACTTGTCGATTGTTATTTTCGAGTCTCATGTTGACTGACAAGCAGTTAACTTTGACTGAATGCTGAGATTAACTGAGTATCAATTTTAATTACCTGCTGTCGAAATACTAGCACATATAAAGACAGTGCATCGTTAAAATGCGTTGTTTCTGCTGAATTCATCGTGCGGTATGTCACATCAATGGTCACATGGAGTCTGCATTATTGGCAGTTTCCAACCTTGCTGGAAACTCTTGTTTTGCAAAACTTGTCCGACCTGCTAATATTTTAGAAAAGAAAGACGTTGATAATTCATTACCGGTCCATTATTGAAGGATATCAAAACTTGAGCTAACATTAGCTTATCTATGTCATGACTAGAAAAAAACGCCGCCACTGGATGACAGTTTCCACTGGACCACAGACGCTGCCAAGGCAGAGATGTTCGATGAATATATCGTTTAACTTCTAGTTAATGTTGTCTAACTTGAGTTAGCTCATGCTGTTAGCCCTCTTACCTTTTGTGAGTACACTAATGCCAGAATGCACCACACCACGGCCCGACTGCTAACTGTCCAGTCCATGTTTTCTGGTCTCAAACCGGGATAGACAGCTGGTCCGGTCCGTTCTTGACTAAATAGAAAACATCGTTTTGAGTCAAAGCGGCTGTATGGAAATATGTCTACCAACGTTGTAAAGATAAAAAGCGTTGAGCCCGCAGTGGCGTGCAGAAGCTACTTCTTCTTCCTGAAATGAAAAGTGTGGGGGGTTGGACTTTGGGATAGATATCCACAGGAGTGGAGGAGGGGAAACACTCAGTCCCTGCGAGCCAATCACAGAACGCTTTCAGACACCGGATGTTGTATAAACTACATCCGGGGGATATTTTCTGGCAGTGCACCAGCTGGAAGCATGCATTTTCCAGGTTTCACATTTAGCCTCGAAAACCTAAAGTTTAACATGGTTGTGATGTGGCGTAAAAACGTCATATCTGGTGGCGATTGTGTATTTTTTTTATTATGGGACATGATTAGATTTGGCTGATTGAAGAAGACGGAATTTTGAATTATGGGTACATCGGTGGATCAGCGCGACTAGGCCGCAGCGTGGAGGAAAATGTAACGTATGAATGACTTCTTCAACGACAATTTGTAAACTTGAGGTGTCTTCTTCCTCTTAACAGTATCATGTTTTTGTCCCTTTCAACGCAGGTCCATTCATGACTAGCTTTTTGCGGTCAGTGTGCACCCACGTGGACAGCCAGACGGGCGGTAGACGTGGAAGGAAGGCCGGTTGTCATGGCTACTGGACGGTAAGACTGTATCAGTATTGATCTTCTTCTCAACTTTCTTTAGTTGTTGAATGATGAGTTTCGTGCGTTAGACTTCTGATGTGTGATGAAGTCAACTTTCAATCTGACTTTACTTCACCAAAACTCTGTTGGTATTTGTGTTTTTTAAACAACAAAACTCACACAATTAATGTGTCACGCAGGCTTCGGTTCTGGTGGACGGATCTCTGGAGTCAGGTAAGCACAGAGACTAGTCTTCCATCCATTTTCTATACCGCTTATCCGTTAAGGGTTGGGGGGTGGAGCCTATCCAAGCTGACGCTGAGCGAGAGGCGGGGTTCACCCTGAACGGGTTTCCAGTCCGGCGCAGACTACTCTCTCAAAGGATTATTATTAGTGCCTGGTATCCTGGAAGAATTGGAAGTATTTTTAATCACTACCTAGGTGAAGATGCTGGTTCCTAAATGACATTTTATTATATACCAATGAAATAAGGATATAGTGCACAGCAGTTTAAGTATAATTATTTAGATTTTAAAATCATAAAGTCATCATAAAAGGCTGTCAAAATATTGTGATTTGAAGAGCCCTGCCTGCACATTTTACTCTACAGATATGAGAAAACATCAAATATCACATCAATGATTTTTTTTTTTAAATTCCTATTGAATAAAAATTCCCTCCTATTAGATCAAATGGCTTTCATCAAAGAATCCCAATTATGTCCTATAGTAAACAATTTACATTAAGTTTTCTGCTTATTGGTATTTTTACACTCAGCCTGTTATGTTGTGATAATGCTTATATTAAACTTCCATATGAATGAAAATATATTGACACGAAAATAACTTTTTCATTCTTTCCCCATTTTCTTTCGAAAGTCTTCCTCGTCAGCTGCGTCCCCTCACCTCTGCGAGGGCTGGATGTCTCCAACTCGGGGAGGCTCTGAGAGTAAACGCAAGATTGGATCAGCCAGAAGAGATAAAAGCGTTCACCTTTTCAATCGGGTATCAATTTGCCCGTGAACGAGCCACTCCTGGATCCATCTGTCCATCCTGCTGATTCAATCTAATGTCAACTTTTTATAAACTGACTGCCAAGACTATCTTGGCAGTCCCTCCTGGAAAGCTTCTGCTTGTTCATGCATTTCGTTTATTTATTTTTTCTTTGGATCAAGTGTTTAAGTTAGTGGTTTAGGTTGGCACTGATGATGCCTACTTAATGATTTCAGCATAAATTTAGGGGGCAGTTATCTTTTAAATATACTTAATTTTTTCTATGGGCATTTCTTTGGTCTTTCAATCTCAAATCTGATACTTGTTTATGACCTGAATTCTGCATAAAGTCATTTTCTACAAGTTAAGTCTGTGTTCAATAGATTCAATCGCCCCTCGCTGCAGTTTGGTACATTAAACAAAAAAAGAGGCACTACTCTTGAAAACCTGGTTGGCTTTCTTGTGGTCACACTGGTCCACGGAGGGTGCAAGATCACACCATGTCTTGTCATAACTGGGGTTTCTTGGTATTTCCTCCCAAGTCTCTCTTTTAAAGCAAGCAACAAACTTCAAAAGTAACATTTGATGCACATCAGAGGTATTTAACATTTTAATTTGGTTTGCTGAGCAAGTAGGTGTATAAATCCAAACAATTATACTGTACAGTCGGAATAATGGCTAATTCGTAAACCCAGTAATGTTGACAGTGGAATGCGCAGGTTTGGCTTTTTATCTTTCAGAAGTTTCCAGACTCCCATTTCTGTCCAAGCAAAAGGTTTTATTGATCGCAACGATCAGAACCAAGAACATTCTGTGACATCACTGAACACAACAGTAATGTTTGACACTCGTCACTGTGCAAATGAACAACACCAAAACCTGTGAAAACAAATGTCTTAATAGACAGTAATGGCACAAAGATGTCCCCCCTTTTCTCTCTCTCTCTTAAACCGAAGCAACAAAATGTAGTGGCTCACTATGGAGGAATGTTTAATTCTTTTAAAGGCACTTTCTGCCTCATACACTTTTTATCAACACATGTAATTTGAACATAAAACAAGGAATTAAAAGTCACCTCTAAAAGCAACTGGGTGTCTTGGCAGATTGCTGTTGCCCTGGATATTAAGTGTTATTTCTTGTGTACAGTACAGAAAGAACAGCAAATCAACAATAAAAGCATTCATTAAACAATATGGCTAATATCCAGGATGTAAATGATGAAAAGAACAGCCTCAGTGGGGCTGTTTACGGTGGTTTTCACCTAAACTCATGATGTCTGTTCACCACAGGGTTTCAGCCTCCTGCCACATGAATTTTAAACTGTGGTTAGCCACCATCCCCCCACCCCCAGATAATTAACCTATTACTAGTCTTTGTTAACCAAAAAAAAAGCCCCTTTTTGACCAAAGGAACTTTCCTGTGGATCAAGGAAAGTTGAGAGGAACAAGATTCCAAATTTAAGTCTGGGAACATTTTTACACATCAAATTTCCTGCCTGAACGAAACTACAACTGTGCGTTTTTGTTTTTTTTGTTTTTTCTCTGCTGATGAAAATCCACAAAGCGACTTGTTATTGTTGCCCCGCGATGGATTCATGGTGGAGTGGATGAGCAAGAAGGCATGATGATGATGACAAAGTATCAGCTCTACTCACTCTCAATGCTTAAGATGACTTCAGGCATTTTTGTCGGCACTGTTTTTATAGGTATTGAAGACTAATTAGCCAGATCTTCAGCGGTCAACACACAGGTGACTGCGGGTTAAAATATTAGGTCTTAGGACCAAAGTTCTGGGACTTGAGGTCAAAAAGGGGCGAGATGTAACAGTTCTCACAGAGTGCTTTGGCAATAAAAACAGAAAATAGTCACTTTTCATCTCTTAACATGGAAAAAAAGGTCTTGAAGCATGATGTTTAGAAGCACATTATCAGCCGAGTGAGCTTTTCCTTGCACCGTTAAGAGCTGCATTCCTATGAATACATTCATCAGACCTAGTAGGCAATATGTAGCCGCCGTGTTTGCAGATATCTATGAATTCAAACGACCCTTTTAAAGTCAGTTTAAGCACTCCTCCACTCCACGATGTTTCAGTTCACAGCGTATGACGGCTGCACGTGGACGCTTCCACCGACCTGGTTCTAAGTGCACAGGCACAGGCAGCAGTGTGGACGGGCGGTAGGCGAGAGAACGTTCCCTGTGAAATATCTTCAGAGATTCTTTCAGCAACACACACATACATACATACATACATATATATGTATGTATATATACATACACACGTAAGTATTTTAGATGACTCCATCAAATATTCTTTCACTCAGACACTTTTCCACCAGTGGTCTCAAAGAAACAAAGCAACAATAAAGCACTCCATTAGAAAGGTCACACAAAATGTATACACTGTACAACTCTCATGTTTGGTGCCGCTGTACATCACAGGTATAATGGTTCTAGTTGATTCAGATGGCTGTTAACCGATCCATCGCCGCGTGTTTAACAGTCTCAACATGCCCTCGAGCTTCATTGAAGAAGGAACCCTTTTTTTTTTTTAATCTCACACAAACCTGTGTGAGTAGATGACAATCTTGAAGTCACAGTCCTCTGCTTCAAGTAGCCGCACATGATGAGAAAAACTGTTTTTTGTTGGGCTGGGGGTTTTTATTTTGTTTTTTGTTTCGGAGTGGACATCATGAGTAGCCACAGGTGGGTGCACCAGCAGGACTGGAATATGGGTAAAAATATTAGGAGAGTTGGGCCGGCCCATTGCTGCACCTGTGGTTTCTAAGAGGAAGGAAGGGAATGGGACTTTCATGTCATATTGCCATGGTGATGAAGTGTCTCATCTGTGTGTGCCGTCAACAGCAGTCATCACATGTAAGAGACCTCAGACTCTTCTGGTTCTGGGTCCTTCAAGGCATCATTTGTCACAGTAACCATGTTGGCATTCGAACGCGTATCCATGGCAGAGTGCATTATGGGTAGCCATATGTCATCCATGTTTGGCATCACAAATATTTTCTGTGGGGAGATAGGAATGTTATAAAAGGTGGCAGACAAAAAAAAAAAAAATCATCGCAATTTCAACGATAGTAAAAGAGGAATTGTTCCTAAAAGAAAAATCATCAAAATAAAAAGAGTAAAAGAAGGCAGTAAGAAAATGTGTGCCACAGTCACACCAGACAAGAGTGTGTTATCCTGGAGAGCAGGCCAGGGATTTCGGTGGGGGTGGTGCGTAATTACACCCCCAAGAGAAGCCAGGCAGGGATAAATGTGGGCCTGTATCACACCTGATAGGGATACTCTGCTGCAGAGGTTTACAGGTGTCCCTCAGGGCAGTTATTTAGCACTAGGCATATCATTACTGTGGCTATATTTAAAGGGCGGGAGAGCCTCAGTGCTTTGAAGAACATTTTGGTTGGCAGCCATAAAATAACCCTCCAAATTTTTACTTTATAACCCTCATTTTCACTCTCAAAGAGAGGGGGAGGGCATTGCCTTAGTCCTTCTAATGAAACCTCCAGCCTCCATGGCCCCATCATTTCTAATTGAAGAAATAAATGTATTTGCCACCTTAATAAATTGCAGCATACCTGGAACTCCTGGTCTAGTTTCTTCTCAATCCACTCGGTCACATGAACTAGAGTGACCTCCCTCTCTCCAAGTTTTGGACGTGCCTTCAGCTCCAGGTGAGGCGGACTCCGGAAACCATACCTGACCACCAATGGTAAACTTTCATCACAATTATGTGATATCATACATGTTGAATCCCAGACTGGATTCTTAAACTGGTCTCATCAAAATAGTTCCTGGACTAATCTCTTAAACACTAATAATTAGTTATAAATCAGTGATCAAGATATGTAATCAATACATTCCACTACCACATCATTCTATTTTGAGTATTCAGTCCAGCGGTTCATGTTAATTGCAGTCATGTCTGTATTTGCACAGCAGAGGGTGCAGTGTCTTGTTCAGGAAGGACTTCCATACACTAGAATTAACAACAGTACTCAATGTACTTCTTCCTGGAAGTAAACCTACCATATCCTGTCTGTAGGGGGAGGTGGAATATTGACAGCCAGCGTCCCACGGCACTCCTGCACCTCCACGGTTAGCAGTAGAGGTGTATTAGACACCTCCTCCATCTTCTTCTTGATGAATTCTGTCTCTGTGGCTTTCTGGAAGTACTTGGACTTGGCTATCTTGTCCACAAAGCGCATGATCTTGCTGGGTCTGTGGCCTCCCACGTAGCTACATGAGCAGAGGGCAATGGCAAGGAATGAGTCAGATTCATAATTTATTCACAACAGCATGTCCTGTTCCTCAGCACCCACGGTGGAGAGTGACTGGGTGCTACGTTAATGCAGCAAAGGGCAGAACGTTCTGCGTCAGCACCTCATTATAAATCGTTTTCTGCACATTTTCACGTGTGTGTTGATTTTGTCATAAAGAGACGTTCGCTCACCCCTCGCCTCCAGGCAGGACAGCTTTATCACTGAGGAGATCTGGGGGATCCTCCTCGTCGGAGGAGCCAGCGCTGGATGATTCTTCATCACTGTCTGCCAGACAGTAAGTCCGAGGCCTGGACCTGACACACACACACACACACACACACACACACACACACACACACACACACACACACACACACACACACACACACTTGTTGCTTCAAAGTCAGGCTTTTTGCTTTACACCATTAACAATCAAAACACTCCATGTCTCTACTCAAATTAATCACAGGAAATGAATCTCCTCAGAACTTTCTTCCAGAGCTCCACTTTCCAAACTCACCATTCACTGGACAAATCCACATTGGCAAGCATCCAGAGAAAGAATTAGTTTATAAAGAGAAAGCAAGAAGAGCCAAGAGGAAAAAGGGGAGGAATTGTGAAAAAAGCAGATGGAGATGTGACAACCAATATGGCTCCAAACAAATAGATATATCTAATCACTCAGAGCTCTTTGAGCAGTAAATATTCATCTTTCAAATATTTTAGTTACGGCGGAGTTAAAAAAAAAAGAAAAGAAGTTGCATTAAAAAAGTTCCATGGAGAAATGTAATTGAAAGCCTCACCACTCCTTTCCATGCTCCCCGAGCCCCTCCCCCTCCTTCCCCAGACGTGCCAGGTTCATCTTGGTCTCCAGTGTCATGAGGAAGGAGCCGGTGTAGGAGACCTCCAGATCAAACCAGAGACCTGGACAAACAGGACATACGGCAACAGAACGGGCTTCAATATTATTATTTTACACATAATCAGGAGTATGAGATTAATTTAAAACAATGAGTGTTGACATCATAAAGTTACCGTATAGTGTTATATTTAATCTCTAATTTAATACAAAAAAACATGGGTTCCCATTCCAATGGGACTGATAATGTAGGCCCTTTGAATATGCATCAACATCAAGCTTTTATTTTTCTGATTTTCATAAAATGTTGCTACGTTGATGATATTTTGCGAGCTCCGACTGATCTTACATATGCCTCTAAATGTACCCTGGAAGCTTGGGAACCAAACCTGCCATTAACAAGCTTGTTGGTGTGCATGAGGTATAAATCCGGCTGTGTATTCCATTTTCCAAATCAAGAAACGACCCAAACCTTTTTGCAGTCCCCCCAGGATTTATGCTGCATTTGTTTTTTGTGGTGAAAAACGCTTGATTTTGCCGTGGCTCTTCTCCAAAAAGAACTTGATTTCTTCGTTTACACACGCGCACGTGAAGCGATGACGTGTCAGGGAGCGTTGTGAAATTCCCACCTTGGAATGGACGTCACCTTGACAAACCTGCTGTACCCTTATTGACATAAAATGCAACATTTTCCAACTTTTTGCATCAAAACTTGCCAACTATTTGTGATGTTAAGTGCTGGAATTTTTGAAAACATGCGGGCCCCAATGTAGTGCACAGAGTTAGCTGATTTTGCTTTTTTTTAAAAATTTTTTATCTGAACTGTGATTTTTCTAGAGGGACCGATTTTGTGGCTCGCAGCAGGTCTGCAGGTATTTCCACTTTTTTTTAAAAAATTGATATTTACAAAATAAATGCTATGTTCTCCAAATAGCCAAAACCTGACATGTGAGATGATTCAATCAATCACAACAACAACAATCTGAGACATAGCTATGAGGAAATGGGCAGACTTACAAAAAACAAATAAATAAATAAATAACGCTAGCCAGGTGATTGGATGAACAAACTGTTGATTGACGTCGCTCACTTCAACCAATCCCATGGCTGAAATAACATAGGAGTGAAAGCCAGTCAGAAGAAGGAGAAAAACTTTTCCATTGAGCAAATTCTCCAGCGCTCTTCTTCCTAAGAAATACTGTGGCTGCTGTTAAACCTAAACCACACGTATCCCCTCAGTGATGCTGATTGGCTCCAACCACTGGTGGTTTTTGGACACATACACATAGCCTGCAACTTGGCAAGATGGTTTTTTTACCATGATCTCATACCTAGTGGGCAGCTATTTCTCTACACTTCCCCGCACTTCTGCCAAAAAAGGAGACCTACCAAAGGTCAGCTCTGCCTGCTCATCGGTTGAGTTTACCACACCGCTTCCTGTTCACACGTCACGCTCCTCAGGAGGCAACAATTTCAAGACTTCTGCTTTTTGCTCAGTGAATCCTCTAGGACTGATGAGAGGTCTCTGTTCTTCCTCTGTCTCACCTCCTTCCTCCTCCATTATCCACCGCTCATAATGCGTATTGATTTGCAAGTGGCATCGGTGTCAATGAGAAGCTCAGAGACTGTGTTAAGTCCAACCATGAACGATAGCAGAAGACAGCAGGGGGAAGCAGTTTGGACTGCTAATCATTTCATGTCAACATACTGCATCTGCAGCACTGGTGCACCCCATGCGCGTGTGCCTTCACATCAAGTTAGGAGATACTTTGTAGCACCTATTATTTTCTAGGTATATCAAAGGGATTTTAATGAATTTTTGTTTGGCTATGATATCATATTAATGTTTTCCCCTACATACAAATCGTATCAACCATATTTATTTAAATTAGCACACATCAAGTCATCAGCAATTATACTCAAATGATTAATAATGCCAATAATGCCCAGCTCCATGTGTGGATTAAATAGCTCCCAATCAAATTGCCGGAAACTCTCCACAGCATTGTCACAGAAGCATAGTAATATCTCAATTTAACCTTACAGGGTGGTGAAACGCTACATTTGACTAAAAACAGCAAATCCCATTAAAGGACTGAAGCTACTCCGCTCTGCTGTACGTTGCTGTAAATACTCAGTACTACACTAAATCTATCATCATGTCGATGTTGTGCCCGGAACATCATAAACCTATAAACACCAATGTTCCCAGAACAATACCAGCGTAGTGATATCAGATACACTGACTGAACATAGTCCCCCACTGTTTACTCTTGTTTGGTGACATGACCAAAAAGGACATTAAAATTCTAAAAATGTCTACCGTGTCTGCTTTGTGAGTGCAGTAGGGAGGAGAGATTGTCTGACAGCTTGTTAGCTTAGCACCATGAATGCTAGTGGAGAGCAGGCTAGCATACCTGTGTCAAAACTCATCAAATACTTTTGTCAAAAACAGTCTTCGCCTGTATTACTATAATGAAGGTTGTGCAGAGCATTTGCAATGAAATTAATATTTAAAATGAAAATGACAAGAGATGGTCATTTTTGATTGAGATACATTGTTGGTTACTACTTTTCTGACTGGGCTCAGAGATTTGATGCAGCTCCTCCGAACTTTGGCTGACAAAAGTAAAAATTTGTTGCTATCTAGTATAGCGACTGCAACTAACAAACCAAGACCCTGATTCATATCTAGTCATACCAGAATACACAGAAGAGGGACTGCAGCTTTTGGAAGCTCAGTGGGTAAACCAGAGGTATGCTAGCCTGCCCATCCATTAACAGTCATTGTGCTAAGCTAACTAGCAGTCAGTGAGTCTCATCTCCTGGTTTTGGGAAGGGTTGTGAATAAGCTTAATTTCCAAAAGGTTAGAACCTTCAGCGGGAACCAGTAGGACTGGAGGTAAGATAACAGACAGATAACATAATGATAGTTTTTGTCTTCACATAGCATTTGCTTCCAATGAAACAACATAGAATATCACCAGACGTAGCTTAAATACTATCAAAACACATCCTGTTTAGTCGATGCAGGTTTGCAGCTCTGCTCTGCTGGAGCTGACGTTCCCCCAGGACTAATTAAGTGCCGGGATCACATTGGGGCTTGGTGAGTGCATCTCTACGGGTGGGTGTGTACTCCAGGTTCAGGCAGAACACATTAATAAGCATTGCAGAGTCAGCCATGGAAATATGGCCAACAGGAGAATGACTCACGGCTGGCTCCTACGACTGAATAACAAATGATTTACCATGTCAATGTTTTTATAATGAAGCTAAAAGTATATATCGAAACACCCTCAGAAAATATCTTTCCTGGGTTCCAAGCTTGAAAATACTAAATAACTGAAACGTCACTCCATCAACCTGCTTTTCTTCCACTTGAAGCCCTACTCTCTTCCTCCATGAGTCACTTCTGGTAAGGATTAAAGCCTATGCCTTACCCCAGTGTCTTTGCAGAGGCTGAAGGCAGGCAGGAGGCTAAGTGAGTCAATGTCTCAGTAACAGATGAGTGGAACCCAAGACATGAAGTTTAATTATTGCAGCTTAATAGAGTGAGGCATGCAGAGGAAAGAGGGGTCTCTAATTCAGGGAGAAGAAAGATGTTCACAACAAAAAGGAAGAAATGACGAATGAGAAATACAAGAAATGAGAGTGAAAAATACCACGTCTCAGGCTACAGTGGACCACCCAGACCAACCTGTGAAAAACACGACATACCTACTGGCGTTTCTCTTCCTACCTTGGTGGTCCACAGAGGGTTTGGAGGCATGGAGGATCTTTGGAATAGAAAAGCCCATGTCTAGCTCTGTCAAAGTGAGCTCATTCATAACATACGGCAGCTGAAACACAGATAAAGCTTCAGATTTTACAAGCCATGCAACTTTTTTTTTTTTTAAACTTTTGATATCAAGTTGTGCTAACTGGTACAAATACTCACCCTGATCTTACTGAGCTTCATTTGGATCTTTTTGGAGACAACATTAGCCCAGTATTTCTCTCCCAGGAAGTCCCAGAATATCCTTCCTAGAAAAGCATTGACCCAGGCCTCAGGCTCCACAGCCTCCTCTGAACTGAGGTGTATCTGAGGGACACACAAGTACATACTGTTACTTTAATTTCTTTTACATACAACAGATATAATAGGTATCAAACTGGTAAACTGGGGTTCAAACAGATGTATATAGTGTGTTCGCTATGGCACAGGTTTGACATTATTTGCGCCTTTATTTGGGAATGTGAGTAAGCTAAATAAAAGATTTTGACACAGGGTCACGATGTACAACAAGGCCACACAGCTGAGTTCTGTTGCAAATGAGCAAAATGTGTGTTCCTCCTGAAAAATCAAGAATGAAATGCTTGTTGACATGTTTGCAAGTCTAAATAGTGTGCATGTTGCCATTTAATCACATTTTCTGCTCTACTGTGTAACTCTAAACTGTTACATTCATGTTTGTACTGTGCCTACTACCAATTTACGCCAAATGATTTCTGAATATAGCCTTTAGTGGTCAAAATTCTTTCTATGTTTAGTTATCTGTGTGTTTCCGACAGGCGTGAAGCTGTCTCTCCCACCTCCTGATAACCTCTTCTCATAAAAGCCATTTTGACATGTCAAAAGGGTACACACAAGCATTGCCGATAAAATTGATTACATCCTGTTCTATTTTTAGCGCCACTATCATTGCAGTGAGCCAGCAGAAACAATACCAGGGTTCTGGCCCACCCTGCTTTTAAGCCCACAATAGCAGTTCAAAAGAGCTGCTAAGAGGAGAAGAAGAAGGAGGAGGAGGAGGAGAAGAAGAAGAAGAAGAAGAAGAATTCTTTCAACTGGAGCTCTTTGTTTACTCTGTTCTGATCCAGCCCCCATCTCATTATAGCACTGGATGCACGTGTCACATTCTTCCAACTCTTCTCTGTTTCCCAACACATCTACAAATAATTAAATTACTAAAATGCGACCTGGAGTAAATGCCAGGTTTTGGGGGGCCAGCTGGGGGTCTGTACTTCCAAGCAGTTGTACTTCTTTTCAATTACCTTTTTGTTAGTTTTGGGGCTGCTCTCAGGGCTGTGTCCAGGGCTGTCGGTGGCAGTTGGGCTTCTCGGTGGAGGCTGGGGGTTGACATACTTGGCCATGTAGACATGATAGTCCAACAGCATCTTCTGCTTCACCCCTCCAGAAGAACCAGATGAGAGAGCAGAGGAGGTCTCCCTGTGGCGAGACTGGGGGTGGCACAGCTCTTCCAAGCTTCCGCGGCTGCTGCTCCTGCTGTCAGCCTCCAGGGCTCCGCCAGACTGGTTACTGCTGCTGCGACTGTGGGAGGGCTGGAAGGCTAAAAATAGCAGAGGGAAAATGATGTCTTTAAAATACACAGAGATGATAATTGCTGTGTAGATCCACAACACAGCTCATTTATATCATCTTTCCAGTAATCCTGTTCTCCCAGCACTTGCCTCTACCACTGATAAGACCCACACTGTGCCAGTGTTTCCCTCTGAACTGGGCCTCATCCTTGAAGGCTTATATCCCACAGTCGATTCAGTGCTGCTCCTCTGTGCATGTAATCCTACTGACCCATTCATATTCATCTGTTCACTCAGTTGAGGGAATTGGCGGTCCCTAAGCTGGAGTTTATGAAAAAGATCTGATGGCTATGCAGTTACATTCTCAAATACATGTGTGAAAGGAGTGGGCACAGAGGATAAACCCACATACACAAGTGCGCTTGTATCTCAGTGGGTTAGACTGACCACTCTTGCAGATGCTTGGCAGACTGACACCTCTTGCTTCAGACTTTAATCGAGACGCCAGAAGAAATCTTCGGAACCATTCCTCCTTTTCCCGACCCGTCCTCCCAAACAGGTAGATTGTCAGATCCCCTCCTCCAGAAGTTGGTCTCTTGGACTCCTCTACTGCTCCAGATCCATCACCTTTCTCGATCTTGTCGGTTCGTTCTAGTTTCTCACCCATCATTGTTGATTTGTCCTCCCCACCTTCTGGCTTCTCCCCCTGAGCTTTGGACATGAAGTCCTCCTGCTTGGCCAGCTCAATGCAAATGGGATATTTCTTGTTCCAAACTCTCTTCCTCGCCAGGCTGTGTGGCACCAGATAAATCTATGTGGTGGTGGTGGGGGGGGGGCAGAGAGAATGAATTCATATACTCAACAATATGATGATCTTAGTAGTTGTAATGGTAGCATTTGAAGTGTATATCCACAAAAGTAGTTTCGTGATGTGAAATGTTCACCGCAAGAAGAATTTAATAAAACATTAGATGGAAAATGTCAACCTTTTGTAAAATATGCTGATTCGCCATTTCCTACAAAGCTCAGACCCCAGAGAGTGGCTAACCCTAAGCTAGCTAGCTTCATGCAATGAATGGTAGGGGATGTGCAGCTTCGTATTCCTCTGCTTTAAGTCATCAAATACACTTTTCTCCATGAATTTAATGTGGGTTGTAAATAACATTTATCATGACATAATTTGAAATGACTATAAGCGGAACTACCTTTTCATACATGATAAGGTTAACAATGTTGTATTGTGTTTTGCCTTTTATTGTGTGCAATATTATTGTCTGTGTGACCATTTTGCTATTTTTAATTTATTCATCTAGTTATTTTTTCCTACATGTTAAAAATAAATTCCAATCCAATCCAGTCATGACTGACTTTGGAACAGAGGTTGATCCGGGACAAACCAAGACCTTGAACTTTAGCGATCTGATGCTGATGATTTTGGACTGAGGCATGCAAACACTTACCATTCATTTCCATTCATTGCAGTAAGCTAACTAGTAGTCAGCTAGTCTCTGTGGGACTCGGGAGAGAAAGGGATCTATGTTCTTGTCTGGCTCTAGTTTGGAAGGCAAAGAGTTGGGAGCTCTCCTTTAACAGTCATGATTGTAAACGGCATTTCAGTCAGCCATTTAGTTGCAGAAGAGAAGACGCATGGTCATTTGGGAAACTATGATGACCCATTATCTCCACAATACACAGACAACAGAATGACTCCTTCTTGTCCTGCTTTCAGATATGGAAAAGTTATATCACACGAGTCGCACAGCCATGATCAAGGTCACTGACACAGCATGAGACTCTGAGAACGAGTAGCTTTGTCACTAAACATGACCAATTAGCAACATGCACCCAGGCAAAGGCAAATTCAGTATGAGGGGACATGTGCATGATGACACAATCTGTTCGGATTATACTTAGCCAGCAAAGACACACACACCTTTACCCTGGTATGGCTGACAGAATTTAAATGTCTTTTTTTTATTTCTGATGAGCACAACTGCATGCAACACCTTGCTGTCGGTCAGGTCGTAGATCTTCTGGCTGATGTAGGTGACGTCAGGTTTAGGCTCGTTGTGTGCAGCACGGCGGGAGATGTTCCTGTTGGGTTTGGACAGACGCAGGACGGTGCCCTCCAGACGGACGTAAACAGAGTGGGTCAGGGTGGCGTGGTACATCTCCGGGTCGTAGCTGTGGATCTCATTCATCCAGCCCTGGGACATGGTGTGTGTGCGGAGGGGGAGAGTTGTCATTGACACTTACTGAATATATCAATGCAAGCATCAAACACGACAGATTTGAGGTTATAAGTTTGATGTGATTTCTGCAGTTAATTTCTAAAATTGGCCCACTGATTTCTTCCATTGTGAACTATATATTTGACTTGATGTTACTGTGAGATCTTGTATTGTTTTCTGTTCTACTTTACATTTTCCCGCTTTAAGGTCTATATGTTTACTATGTTCTACATGAATGCAGGGCTCCCATTCAGGAACGGCTGTGCCCTCCAGCTGGAGGCTTCACCCATTCAGCGGCTTGGTACTCACTTATATAACTCCCTCCAACTCATACACACATCTCTACACTTTCCACATTTCAAGTTGCAACTGTGGTTAGCCTCTGATATTGTCGCCTTCCTAAAATAATCGCCTGAGTCATTTTTTTCAAGTGTTTCAGGAAACACAAAAAGCTGGAGACAAAACATCATAATGAGATGTTTGAGAAATTGCCCCAAAAAAACGACTGAGGCAATTATCTTAGGAAGGTGACGACAAGAGGAAGTTCTGTAAACAAAGCCAGTTAATTAAAATACAGGCAAAATTTCAGTGCTGGGCTAGTAGGTAAGGTTGTTAAAGGGGTAGAGCAAAAAACACCTTGTGTCTGATACCAGACAAAGTCTCATGGGGGATAATAAAGCTGCCTGCTAGAAGTGGGCAAATGCTGGATTGTAAACATTCAGAAGCATTTTTTCTAATTATTTCATTTGTTCAAATAACAAAGCAGTTGGTTTTTTTGTCCTGTTTTGTGATCATTTTCATTTAAAGAAATCCTGTATTGTGAATTAATTAGAAATTTTTCAAAAAAATTGAAAAGTTCCATGGTGTTTTTCTGAATGAAAAAGATAATGAAGTCATTAATTCAGGAAAATAGAGTGTTTTTATGTGAATGTGATACATTTCTAGCTAAACAAATCCACATATTGACATATTTCATATTTTTAATAGCTTCCTCTGTTCGCATGCAGGTGGCACGGTGGTGCAGTGGTCAGCACTGTCACCTCACAGCAAGAAGGTTCCAGGTTCGAGCCCCGGCTCCATCACAGGATCTTTCTGTGTGGAGTCTCCATGTTCTCCCTGTTCCTGTGTGGGTTCTCTCTGGTACTCCAGCTTCCTCCCACAGTCCAAAGACATCAAGAGGGGACGAGGCTGATTGATACTCTAAATTGACTGTAGGTGTGACTGTGAGAGTGCATGGTTGTCTGTCTCTATGTGTTGGTCCTGTGATGGACTGGTGACCTGTCCAGGGTGAACCCCACCTCTCACCTGTTGACGCTGGGATAGGCTCCAGCCCCCCCACGACCTTTAATAGGATAAGCTGTAGTAAATGGATGGATGGATGTGTGCATGCAAGTGCAACTGCAATATCATTACGCCAATGATATCAACAACTTGTGTCAAATCTGAACAACTGAAGCTCAGTGAGGCGACTCTTGGTTATCCTGCAAATCTTTGCCATTTCTATAAAAACAACAAAAAAACAAGACAGCAACAGGCAAAAACTTATCAGCGTTGCGATTTTTCTCACCTTAAATATGCCTGGTTCTTTGATATCCAGCTGAGCAACATTCCATGGCTCTATCCTTCGCCTCCCTGTCCTGGTCCTCAAGGGAGATCGGCGAGGAGCAGATAGCCAAAGGACCAGAACGGCCAACATAAATCCAGCTACTATCCCATGTACCACTGCACATACATATGGAGGCACTGGAAGTACTAAATACCAGTACACCAACTGTGTTAGGAAGACAAGCCCAGTCACTGGTACAGCTGCTACCTCTTCCTCTGCTTTCTCATCGTCCTCTGTATCAAGTTCACTACACAACCCAGTGCTTCCAGTATAGAGCTGCCGGGATCCGGGATGATCCCCATCTGGTGTCTCTGTATCAGTACATAAGTCAAAATCTTCACTGTAAAGTTCACAGAAGTCATCGTCTTCCTGTCGAGCTACCAGGGCTGACATAGAGCAACGACCCAAAGTGAGAGATGGGGACTTGGGGAAGGTGGATGAGGAGGCCTGGGTAAGAGTTGAAGCTGGTGTCAATGAAGGAAAGGAGAAAAAGACAGAGTCAGGACCCTTTCCTGTAGGGGTTTCCTCCTCGTCTTCCCCTTCTGCCCCCTCCTCCTCCTTGATGCTGTAATTGTTGTTACCTTCTGTGTGCCCATTCACCGCTGTCACGCCACTGAGCTCTGATGCACTGGAGGACAGAAATTTGGCACGATGAGTAGCACTTCCTACTACTGCCATGCCAGATTCATCCCCCATGATCTTACTAAAAAGCTGTAAGGGGTCTGACATCACCTCTGACAGCCGCCGCTTGGTATCCTCAATCTTGGCCTCCACCTCTTGAACCTTAAAGAAGGACCTACCATCAGGGGACATGATGGGAGAGGAGGGGGCTGTTTTGGAGTCTCCACCTACCTGACTGGCAATGACAGGGGTGGAGGATAAGCGAGGCTGGGAGAATTGTTTGAAGAGTTGCATGTTACGAGGCGGCCGCTGGGATGCCTGCACTTGCTGCTGATGGGGGGAATGATGAAGATAGTGTTGAAGAGACCCTTCCTGATGTTCCTTTGAAGAGTCCGTGGATAGAGATTTAACAAAAGACTTCATTAAGTGTCTGTGACGTGCATGTGTTGGCGCAACAGTGGTAGGCTGAGGTGTTGGTTCTCTGGACTCAACGTCATTGGACAAGGACCTGACCAGGCTGAGGAAAGGTTTGGAGGATGACAGTGATGCAGACTTACAAGGGGAGGAGGTGCTGGAGCTTGTGGATTGAGGGTTGGCGGAAGGGCGATCAGAAGGCCAAGAGGAGCTGGCGGGAGGGGTGGAGCTAAGGTGGGTGGCGGTGGATGCGGGGATGATAGTCATGGCTGGAGAGGGGGCTTGTGAGTGAGACTTGCTGGAGGAAACGGCGAGCACAGCTGAAGATTCAAACAGTAGCTCCTCTTTCGCCTCCAAGCCTGTAGCAACAGACAGGTTGTCTGCCCCTGAAACTTCTGGACTTGCCTCACCGTCGAATCCAGATCTAACCGATCCAACAGGTACACCATAAAGCTCCTCCTCCTCATCGTCTTCTTCCTTTCCCAGAGCAGAGAAGTGGATGGTGATGGTGTCACGAGAGAGGGAGCGCTGCACCTGCAGCTTGGGTCCAGGGGTGTGACGAGGGGGAGGAGTGTCAGCATGCTGGCCACTTCCCCTGCTGCTGCTGCCGTGACTGCTCATCACCACCCTGCAGAGGGCTCACAGCCTGGGGGGGACGACAGAGGCAGTGCATGATTAGTAATACAATAGAAACTCTGGTGGGAGACACCGAGCAACCAACCGTAGAGCAAATCAGAAATGTGATTTAAAAAGTTCCTCTCACATTGTCGGTACACAGTGCATAGACAGTGTCTGTGGACTGGAGTGTATGTCCACCCTCCCCAATCCATTAGCCCTCATTATACCAGCCTGCAGCTGACAGGCCTGGCCACCCTCTGTCTTCTACTAACTCACTCTCACTATGGCAACGTGATTAATGAGCTATTCCAGAAAACATAAGCCTTGATGTAAAGGGCCATCAACATTTCAGCCATCGTGAAATTTCACAACAAGCCCCTCCTCCCTGTCATCCGCCTGGGCCATCACGTTATCTCTGGTTTAAAGGAACATGTCAATATTTTTGGGAGTTACACTTATTCGTTCATCCATCCATATCCATCCATCCTAGAGTCGGCCCCCCACCAGGAGGCTGACTGCTAGTTAGCTTAGTTGCCTGTGTTGAATGCTAGCATTGTAGAAAGCCTAAAAAATTATGAGCTTTGCACTTCTAACAAAAGCATCCGTTCTTCAAAATGCCAAAATTGGCATTCATTAATGAATATTATCTCGTTAAATAAAAGTCACATAAACCTTTCTTTGACAGAGCTTACTTTCCACATTAATCCAAAATTCTAATTCAATCAATGGCTATGCCAACTTCTGGATTAGCCTGCACAAGTACGCCATCCCTCAAATCATGGCAGAACTGTCGTACAGGAAGACATTAGATTGTTGCTAATGAAGTGGCTGGTGTGTGTACAGAACATAACTTCCTCTCCCTCCCTCAAGAGTAAAAATATGCAGAACATAATCATATCACAAAGTAGCAGTTAAGCTCCACTGATCACAGGAACAAGGCGTCCATTTTATCATCTCAGCCCAGCAGAACAAAAGTCATTCATCATGCGGTGATTCGACTAAGTGAGGCCTCATGTTGTTATTGAGCTACTGTGCCTGCTTATTCTTCTAAATCGGAAATAGAGTCCAATCCACCCCAGTTAGAATGATCAAACAGACAGAGGATAACAAGCATGTGTGCTCACACACATGCAGAAGCATCCTTACACACACACACACACGCACACGCACACACACGCATACACATGCACGCACGCTGAGTTTCTTTGGTTTTCAAGTTTGATATAAAAGGCCGGTAATGGAAGAAGGAGAAACAACAGAGCAGTTAGCTTGTGTGATTGTCTCCTTTTCTGAGAAAGCTTCAGCACCCCTGGGGGCGCTTCGGTTGGCACTGCATCTCCACTGATTGTTTTTGCTGGGAGGGGATAACAGAGCATTTGACTTTCCGAGCTAGCCATTCACTTAGTTTTGATACAACGGGTTGAGTGTGTCATTTTGAGTGTGTGTGTGTGTGTGTGTGTGTGTGTGTGTGTGTGTGTGTGTGTGTGTGTGTGTGTGTGTGTGTGTGTGTGTGTGTGTGGGCCATGGAGCATATATGATGTGCGTGTGTAGCTTGCTAAGGGCACAACAGATGGAACGAAAAACAAGAGAGAGAGAGAGACAGACATGCAAACAACAAAAACAAGAGAGATGAGGAACCAAGGGTGGGGGAGAAGGGTGGTGGTGGGGGTGGGGGCAGAAGTCAACCTTTCAGGGACAAACTTTTGATTCACTTGCAGAATGGCAAGGATGGAGACACAGACCAAAGAAAAAAGAGGAGGGAGGAGGTTTGGAGAGAGTAAAGAGAACCGTGTTATTCCAGTATGACGAATGAGTGTGAAGGTCAAATGGGTGAAATGAGAAGAGTGTTTCCAAGTATTCCTGCAGTTACGAGACAGAAGAGACAATGTGTCACAATCTGGACAGATTAGTTAGGCTGTCACTTCTTCCTCATAAAAATTTCAATTTTTGTGCATTTTGGGATGAAAATTTGCCGAATTTTAGAGTAAGAAAATGATAAATAGGGCGTTGAGAGGAGAGGAGAGGAAAGGACAGGAGAGGAGAGGAGAAAGGAAGAGTCTGGCACAGAGACAAGAATCATCCGGTTAATCAAAGCAAACAGAGCCACTCTAATCAGCTGAAGCCGGCACCCCGGGACACAAGACAGGACGAGACGGAGGTTAAAAGCATTGGGGTGAACGAATGATACGAGAGGAAAAATAGAGAGAGGAGAAGTAGGAAACACATGGGAGAAAAGTAAGACGGGTAAAAAACAAAACCGCACTAAAAACAACCAACTGAACAAGAAAAGAGATAAAAAAAAAAACGTACAAAAAGTAAGTCACAATTTTTTAACACATAAATCATGACTCTAGGGATGTCATGGATGTGAATGTGCATAAAGCCTTCCAAATATAAAAGAGCGTGCGCACCAGAGACGTGCACCAGCTACTGGTTAGCTCTCTGCTAACGAATGTGTCTAAATAATGCAATGGTGTGCAGCCTGTCAAACTTTTAATGTCTCAACAGACTAAACTGTCACATGATCGGAGTGAAATTTCACCTGCGTTTTGCGATGCTCAAAATGTATCCACTGTTTTATGTTGTGGTGCATGTAGCCGATGGGGGAGGGGGGAGGGGGGAGGGGCTGAAAATCCGAGAAATTATTTCCACTGGATGCAAAATTAGTTCACGTCCCTGAGTGCAGGATGAGTCATCAACTGTTTACATTTTTTTTACACGTCTATGATATCTGTGGAATATTCGGAGGGAATTTCTTCGAATATGATACAAACATCCTCTTGGAATCCTCAAGGGTGCACTGAACTGATTTTGGTGGTCAAAGGTCAAGGTCAGGGTGACGGGCACACATCCTCCCCCTCCGTGTGTCACTTTTCTAGTTACAGAAGGAGAAATGTCATACATTACAGTGGAAAAATACTCTTTAGCTACCGATTCCAGTTTTTTGACAGATATTTGGCATTTATTAAGTGATAATTATCAAGGGGCTATAATTTTCAGACTCGTTTCATGGGCTGTATAACAGCAACAACAACTAATTTAACGGGCAGCTTCGAAAAAATTCTCAATGTGCAAGCGTTTCTGGTTGCTGCTAAGTTGTGAAAAGAAGAACCTCACTACAGGCCCTTTTCCCAGCAGATAGTTTGACTTAAACAAGGCTCCATTCCTTTAATAGTCCTAGCAACCATGTATGAAACTGGAGCTCTTGGCCTGGCTAACCATGACTGAATGCGGCCATGATTACAGTTGTTAAAGTCATCACATCTGCTGTGAGAAGGGTCCATTCTGACCAGTCTGAGCAGGGCTCCGGGATTCTCAGTGTCAGTCTGTGTGTTGACGTAATGGGATGCTTCAGCAGGTGTTGAGGACAAACTGACCTCCGCTGAAGGACGTGAAAGCTAACATGCTACGCGCGCAGGAGCCATCCTTGTGAAATTAAATAGAGAAGAAGAAAAGAACATAAATAAATGCTGGCGTCAGGAGGATGGTGAGCAGTGACAGAACAGGAGAAAAACAAGTGGAGAGGGAGGCGACACGGCGAGGTATTATTGGGGAGGGTGGTGCGATAGAGCTGCTGGGAAAGAAAAAAGAAGGGTGACAGGGCAGTTAATACTCTATAGCCCAGAGACACAAATGTACAGAGTTTCTCTTTAACAAGGACTTGAAGGTAGAGTCTGCAGCATGTTCCTAAAATAAAACAGAATATAGAGTTACGAAACATTAATCTTGCTTTCATTTTCTCTGGGCCTCTAGAGGTGTGTGGTGGTGACCACTCTGCCTGTATTTCACTGTTCTTGTTTTATCGGGATGTTTCTAGATGGGGAGTGGATGCCTTCCCCTCGCCAATAACACTGTACAGGTGAGGATGAGCATGGATAAACACAACTAGACACAATTACTTCCTGAGAAAATGGCAGTTGGGCGTGGAGCAGCATATGCTTCCAGTGCCACTGAGAGCGGGAGGAGGGCCCCTTGGTCACAAGCTGCATGAAGCTAACTGGATGTGAACACGCTGACACGTAGGGTGGATGGAGCTGGTAATGAGCACCTGAAGCAGGCAGACAGAGTGTAATGTGGAGCCCTCTTCAGACTGCAGACAAGGTCTCCGAGCAGCAGAGAGTGTAGACACACCACCAGTCTTTGTTCATGCTCGACTGCTCTCTCCAGAGAGAGCAGTCCCAATCACGAAGAAGCCTGGTGACACACACACACACACACACACACACACACACACACACACACACACACACACACTCAAAATGACACATAAACATAGATGGTTAGTTATATAATGGAATTTAGCGAGGGAATGGAAAGACTGCCATTGGTTGTCTCTGCCATGTTTCTTCAAACAAATTTCAAGACAAGAAAAAGAGTATTTAAAGCAGAGCTAAAGATAAACGAGCACGTCAGGTTCATCACAGTCGCTCCAAGCCGGTGAGACAGATGAACCCTCTTTTACTGAGCACAGCAGTCAAGAAAACTCTGATCCCACTCTGACAGCGAGGAAGCAACAGAAATTCTTAAAGTAGCTCTAGGAGCTGTGGAGGTGTTAGTCCTATAACACCAGGCTAGCCTAGCCGATGCTAGCTGGAGGACTGATAGATGGAGGAATAACAGTCTGTGCATGGAGGAGAGCACACGAGGGGGCCTGAAGGGAGGTGACTGTGTGGCTTCCTTGGAAAAATTTGAAAACATCATGTCACGTTTTGGAGCATAATTTGTTTTTCAGTATCCGTCACGCGGTGTGTTTGATCATTACTTGAGTGACAAAGCAGATAATAGCACAAATTCTCACATTGTTTCCTGGCAGTTTTGTTTCAGAATTCTGTTTTAAAGTCATAGTTGTACCTTACTGGGCCTCCATCTTATTCTATGTTTATTTTTTGGACAGCTTCAACTTTTTAATGCTGTGAACTGTTGAGACAGACTAAAGAAAGCAAACCAGTTCACAAAGTAGTATCTGTTTACATCCTCTAATGGCTGAAAGTATTAGATTTGCCCTTTTGTCTGTTTTTCTAGATTCTATTTGTTTTGTAGTTATAATTATTTTAAATTTTATTTATTTATTATGCACTTAATGATATGATTTTTTTTCATCAGATTGATTAAAGTTATTTCAATATAAAATGTAACAGGCACAATGAATCTACGTTCAATAGTCATGAAAATGCCCATCAGAAAACCCACGCTGACTTTTTCAAACAACCCATTTCATCTAACCAACAGTCTAAAGCCAAAAGATATTCAATACAAAGAAATCCAGCAAATATTCACATGTGGCAAGCTGGGAGCAGGGATTTATTTTTAGCACAATTGAAACTATATTTAATATCTTTTAAAATTAGTTTTACAAGTATTTACGTCCGCTTGAAAACCCTCAGTAACACAGGGATTTGTGTCAACACTGGAAGCCTTCGATCTCTCCTACAGAAAAGTGAATAACAAAAATCACTCACGTAGCTGTGCTGGATCAAACCAGTTCCCTTCTACTCTCTCTCTCCCTCTCCCTGTCTCCCTCTCACTCTCTCTCTCTCTCTAACCTAGAAACCAGCGTCAACACATCAAACATCAAACCTTCCTGTGGAGATGAGCGGGTGGTTACCATGCCAACAGAGAAGCTTTCATCTCCTTCTGCACTTAATCTTGCATCCTTTTGTTTGGCAGGGCAGCTCTTCCCTCTCTGTATAACCTTGGTCTCCCAGGAGTGTGAGGAGTGTTTGTTACCACAAGGTGTGTGTGTGTGTGTGTGTGTGTGTGTGTGTTCTTCTACTTGCTATATAGTGAGGAACAGAATACATATACTTTGCATCAATGAAGGTCCTCACAAAAAAACAGGCACAAGGTGTGTTTCTGTGTGTGTGTGTGAGTGTGAGAGAGTGTGTGTACGTGTAGGATGTGTGGGTGCTAAACTAAAGCACAAAAGGAACTGCGACCGTGTAGCTCCACCGTTTTAAGATGGATGAAAGGCAGAGAGAACGAGTGCGTTTCATTAGCTGTTTTGGTTGAAAACCACTAATAATGACCACACCATCAGTGCAGTTTCTCCTGACAACTTCTGCTGTTCACACTCATCTTCTCTGAAAGCATTACGATAAAAGTGTGCTTATGTTCATCATAACAAGCTGCTCAAGTTGCTCCATGTGGGTGTTCCGCTTCACTCCGATTTAAAAACAAACATATATTGATAGCTGCAGATCAATGACTGAACGCACACAAACACAGGAAACCAAAGACATTTCATGATCTGAGTAAAAGCTGCTTGACAGCTTGCAAACAGCCGGAGGGTTTGGTATTAGTCATAATCCAGCCAATTACATGATGAATGGAGTCAGAGAGGGAGGGAGTTGATGAGGGCAGACACAGAAACATTCAAATGTAGGATAAGGATGAACATTGGTATGCTTTTATCTTGAAATGTCTGTCTGGAATAAGCTGAACATAACTTTTACATTTAATTAAAGCAAAAACAGGATGTGAAAATTGGAGATATTATCCTGCGGCTTATATTTTTGAAAAAAAAAAAAAGATAAAATAGGGATGACTCTTAAATACAACATTAGAAATGAATAAGAGGCCAGCGTGGCTCAGAGGTAGAGTGGGCGTCTAGCAACCGCAGGGTCGCTGGTTCGATCCTCACTTCCCCTGGTGACCATGTAGAAGTATCCTTGCGCAAGATACCGATTCCCTAATTGCTCCTGATGGCTCTGCGATGGACTGGCGACCCATCCAGGGTGAACCCCTCCTCTCGCCCAATGTCAGCTGGGATAGGCTCCAGCCCCCCCCCCCCCCCCCCCCCCGCAACCCTTAACGAAAAAGTGGCACAGAAAATGGACGGCTGGAAATAAATATTCATGGATCATTCTGTAAAATTGTTTCAAGCCCTCAGGATGTTTAAGAGACAATTCAAAAAAGAATACTCTTATTTGTGTTTCACATGCTCACACACGTAGAGTGAGGAGAATTAGCTTGTTAGTCACAGAGGGGTAGTGGCTGCTCAGCTCTCTGATTCTGCTTTGTGAAAAAAAAAAAAGATAAATGATTAGGAATAATAAACTCTATTTGCATAGCACCTTTCATACAAAAACTGCAGCTCCAGCACTTTACAACAAGGAAAGAAGAACATTAAAATACTGTAAAAAGAAAATCTTGGAAAGAGAATAAAAGCGGAAGAATTATTACAAGACGGAAAGGAAAATCAGTTTACGATTTTAAAAAAATTCCAAGAAAAAAAAAACCCCATGTAAAACATTTTGAAGTCAATCAAAGTCTAGGCGAGGAATATGATTTGCTGAACCAGAAAAATGTGAAAAGTTCTAGGTGCTTGAGTTAGCGCTACATGTTAGCCGAACACTCGTGGTTCATCAACAGGAGCAGCTACTATCCGATGAGCTATCCATATGAACCCCGAACCTCTCAATGAGTTGAGAGTCAGAAACTGGAAAAGGAGCTCAGAAACATTTGTGTTCATCTTGTCGTTTGTAAAGCGTCACCCAGTGAGGCGGAATCAAGGCAACGTGTCTGAAAGGAGCATCTCACTATTTACCCTGTTACAACTGCAAGAATAAAATCAAACCTCCCAGGGGATTCCTCTTCACACGCATGTTGAAGTTTGCTCGATAAAATCATGCTAAAAGCAAAATCTAATCAGTGCGATGTGAACATGCATGTAGCATTGCAACAACTTATGGGCTGGGTTCTTTTGAATGCATCATGCTACTATTAAATTGGGTTAAATCTATTAATTAGTACACTTGTGTAGCCTATCACATGTTAGTTTACTTAAAATAATATAAACTGTTGGTATTGTAGCTCTTGTCAACTGAAGATGCAGATTATGAAAATGAAGGGAAGTGTGTCGTAGTGCTCTTCCTTATTTATAGCTTAGCTCCCTTGAAACAAGTCAATCAAAATTAAGGGGGAGGGTTAGGTGAAGGAACTGAGGTGCGGCTGTTGCCTTCATGTGGGAATCACAGGTGAAAAACTGCTGACAATGAGGAGCTGGAAGCCACGCTGTTTTCTATCCGTCTTTGTGTTTTTTGTTTTGCGTGCAATTGCACATGATGAAAATTAATTCACATTCACTCAAGTGGCTTTTTTGCTTGTTATGCTGAGTTTATGACAACTCAGAAGTAGGAGTTTCAGCCAGCACACATCACTGTGTTAACGCTGCAATAAATTCAAAGGGTGAAAAAGAGGGCACACTCTAGATCGGTGCTGCGATGTGTCTGAAAGCTGTTGGCCATCCACCAAAAAACTCAAAATAAGAAGAGGAAGAATATAAAATGGCAAAAAAAGAGAGAATAAGTTGTGCCATTTACTGTGTTCCATCTGAATGCCCCCCCCCTTCTTGGAATGTTCATGACCTCATTAGTAGAAATTTTCTGAGAGTTCACAAGTCATGCACATGACTAATGTTGTAATCACAAGTTCCCCACTTACTATTCAGGAAGAGAAACAGCCATTTTTAATGTTGTAAGTGAAACTGAGAGTCAGACCTGTCCCCAGCTGGACGCAGTTAAGTTCAGTTTACCCAACCGTGAACAGAAAGTAAAGATTTACATCTAAGGAGCTATCCTAGAATTTGAAGGGAAACATAAGGTTATGTTGTTGTTTTTTGTTTTAAACTGGACTATATTTGTCTCACTTTTCTAGTCCAAGTAAGTTATTGTTTCTCAAATTTGGGGCAAGGCGAGCGCCGACTGCAGCCTCAGATCATGCTATCATGTAGTCCAATGGGGCAACTGGCTACTGTCAAATTATTCCCTCTAAAAGTGCACTTTTTTCCACGTTGACAGGCTCAGATTGCTAGTATTTTTTTCTAGGTCTTGTTCTCATCTTTGACTGGCACTAGTCATACTAGTCACAGTTGTCAATGCAGATGTGAGGTTAACAAGTCACAGTGCTTTGATAGCATGTTAGTAACTAACTACATGAAACACATCTGGCCACAACTTCAGCATGTCCCTATCAAAAGCTGAATTCTCAGAGTCCAAAATGAGACTTCTCCCCGAGTGGGAGTTGTGGACAGAGACCAGAAGAAATATGACAAGATCAAGCTGAAGGTATAGAAAGATGTTTGCTTCTCTTCATTATGTTGTCTGACAATAACAACAACTATAATATAACAACTGGGCGGCATGGCCGTGCAGTAGTTAGCACTGTGGCCTCACAGCAAGAAGGTTCCAGGTTTGAGCCCCGGCTCCAGCACGGGATCTTTCTGTGTGAGTCTCCATGTTCTCCCTGTTCCTGTGTGGGTTCTCTCTGGTACTCCAGCTTCCTCCCACAGTCCAAAGACATCAAGAGGGGACGAGGCTGATTGATACTCTAAATTGACCGTAGGTGTGACTGTGAGTGTGAATGGTTGTGTGTCTCTATGTGTTGGCCCTGTGATGGACTGGTGACCCGTCCAGGGTGAACCCTTGCCTGAAGGCTGCTGGGATAGGCTCCAGCCACCCCACAACCCTTAACAGGAATAAGCAGTAGAAAATGGATGGATGGATGGATGGATGGATAATATTACAATAATAATACTAAGAAGAAGAAGAATCTGAGTTTGTGAGTGTGAAAAAAATGAACTTTTAGTTGTTGAAATTTGACAGCAGCTAGCAGCCTCATTGGATAACATTATAGCAGGCTCTGAGGCTGCAGAAAGTTCTGGCCTTGCTCAATATTGCTGTAAAAAATGGTTATTTCCATCATTCACTTGGACAAAATTTTTTTTGAAATACTGTTCATGTTCAAAAAAACGAAGCCTTTAAGTGCTATGCATTCGCCTCATAAACAAATATGCATACCAAGAGTGTATTCATAACAGAAGAAGCAGAAAGTTCCACCTGAAGTGGGCGAATACACTCAGTGACTCGTGAAAAGAAAATCCCACAAGAAAGTGGGAAGTTCTTAAACCTGTCTCACCATCGTTAGTTCAGTCTGTACTCACTAGTGCAGGCGATTGTGATGTCACACAATATTTCCCATTTTGCTTTTGCAAATTTGTCTTCCTAGTGTAGTTATTTTTGCAGCTAATATAAAACCAGTAGAAAAACTGACCTCCTGAGCTTTGTTTCAGAAACAGAACAGCCCTTGTGAGTACAACCATGTTTCCTGTTTGTTGGTGTTGAGCAAACATCTGAAAAAGCCACTTCCCAACTGCATGAACACAATATTAATAAGTAGGTCACATCTCAGTGTGTGTGTGTGTGTGTGTGTGTGTGTGTGTGTGTGTGTGTGAGTGTGTGTGTGTGATATGATCAACTCAAGAAAAACTTCCTCATCTCTCACTCAATTAACTTCCTGCTTCATGAGATTGTCACAATGGGAGGAAAATCCCCTTCATGTGCTCTCTTTCTCTCGAGCTGCTGCCATTAGAATTTCCCCTGAATTTAAAAAGACATGGGGTTGTATCTGTTTTTATACGTTTGGTACCTCCATTCAGGTCAAAACCACTTAAATAACAATCATGTTAGCACACACCAACCTACTGTTTGACCTTTGAACACCATAAGATGACAGTTCAGGATAATACTTCTGTCTGGGAAACAATGTTAGAAAAGGAAAGTTAGCGTGTGAGTGTCATAGTAGCTTATGATGGTGTTTAAGTCATTTTCATTGAAGGGGAAGCTGCGAACACACACACACACACACACACACACACACACACACACACACACACACACACACACAGTGTAAGAGCAACAATTCTTCTAAAACCTCCCAAAAATTACAGCTCCAACAGTGTGACCTCTACGTAGTCTGACATTCTTCAAGAATTATTCTCTGAAATAAAACATACTGTGTTTTATTTGCTCCAATTCTGTGTCAGTTTACATCTTACCTGAGCATGAGGATTACCAGTCAGCTCTTTGGGAAATAGATCTATTTTTCAAGCCAGACAAGAAGATAGCTAGATAAAGACCGGCTGTCTGCTAGTTAGCTTAGCACAACGAATGGCAGCAGATGGGAAGTGCGAGCATACAAACATCTTGACTGCTCAGTTTACAAAACCATCTTAGTTTGTCTAGAAATAATCCTCCTCATCCTCTCCTGCAATGTCAGCCATGATTAGCAGGATGCCACTTTTCTTCTACTCGTAAACATATGTTTACGGTTTTCAAGGAATGTTTATTTTGAATGCTATCATATTTCTATTCATGCAATGATGGGAATGCTGGCAAAGACTCTTTTGGGAGAGAATGCATTTCATTACTTTTGATGGAGGTATGCTAACCTGCTCATCCACTTATCTTTGGTTATGCTAAGCTAACTAGCATTCAGCAGGTCTCTGTGGGTCTCAGCTTGCTACTGGACACACACAGGAGAGAAGGGTCTCCATCTTCTTGTCTGGATCTGATGGTGCATTTCTTTGATGAAATTAGCAGCAGAATGTCTACAATCTCCAAATGACATTTACAGTATTAGATCAAATATGATTGAATCTGACTTTCTCCATTTTCCAATTGTGACTGTTACAGAATTATTATTATTATTACTACAGGTGATTGAAATGTTGATTTACCAAAGTCATGCTTTTTAAACCAAGTCACAATGAAAATCTACAACAGCACACACGTGCACAAACATGTATAGTGTTGCGTGGATAAACTTAGCCTCTCAATAACCATAAAGAGGGAGCATTAAGGTCAACTGTTGACAGCTGGCCAGAACCCCTGAAGCTGAACTTAAGTTCAAAAACTGAACAGCAGTTCAACCAGAAAACACCCGCTTCACACACACACACCCACACACACACACACTAATATACCCTATAAACACAACACACTTCAGCACTTTATCAGCTTCACACTCTACACACACCAAATGTGTTTGGTATTTTAAGCTTTCCTTGGAACCTGTAATTTTACAGAGTGAGGGCCTTGTGACTGGGAGTGTGCCATCAAGCCTTTTTATCCACCAACAATAGCTTATTCAGACGGGTCAGCTGTTGCTGTTTGTTTTTTCCTCCCAGTATTTGGTCTGATAGAGCTCCTGAAAAGTACTCGCTTTAGACTCAGCTGACACGAAACAAGACACTGCCCTCTTCATCTACAAACACACATCAGTGTGAGATGTGAAAATGTGTTCAAAATGTACAGAAAAAGAGCCATAAAGGGGGTTTTGATGGAGGTGGGGAGCAGTCATTCAAGGCTGTGGATAAGCTGCAGCGCGCTCTCACACACACACACACACACACACACACACACACACACACACACACACACACACGAGAAGAGAGAAGACAAGAAGATGTGTTACCTTGAGATTTTACAGGCATTCAATCTACTCCTGCAACATAAGCGACACTGACACGCACACAGCACGGCCATGGATCATGGTGCTATCACGCCTAGAAAAACAAGACGGAGAAAGTGATCTTCAGGAGACAATGTACAAATTTAAGATTAAAATGCATATAAACAGCAGGGTATTGAACTTATATTCTTGCATCGCTTCAATACTGTCGAGGATTGAAAGATGTTTTACATTTTAATATCAAATTTCAATATCTAAGGGATAAATCTCCAGGGGGGCAGCATGGCTTGGAAGTAGCTTCTAGCGTCTAGCAACTGAAGGGTCGCTGGTTCAATCCTGACCATGTCGATGTCCTTGACCAAGATACCAAACCCCTCATTGCTCCTGGTGGCCCTGTGACGGACTGGTGTTTCCTCCAGGGTGAACTCTGCTTCTTGCCCAATATCAGCTGAGATAGGCTCCAGCCCCCCCACCCCGACCCTTAACCGATAAGCAATGTAGGAAATGGATGGATGGATGAATGGATGGGTGGATGAGTACATCTCCAGGTTTGGGTTTATTACCTCCTCCAAGGAAGCCATGTTTTCAGTTGTGTTTTTCTCAGCAGGAAAACACATCAACTATGCGGCCGATTTTCACCAAACTTATCAATTAAATTTCCTTTATTCGTAGCGCCACCTGCTGGCAACAGGAAATGTCTTCTTTGTTTCACAGTCTTACTGTGCTAAAACAGCCTGTTTCACTATAGAACAGGAAACTGTTTTCGGACTCCTCATGATCAGATTTTCCCACATTTCACGTATTTGATGAGTTTCCCAGCCTGTAAGCATCTACAGGCTAAATTTAAGTAATAGCGACACCCAGTGGTTACAGGAAGTAAGCCCGATGTAATGAACAATTCATTTCACTCCATATTGATGGGGGTGGTCTTCATGAGATGTACAGCGACAACATGTAAAGTAAGTGTGTGTGTGTGTGTGTGTGTGTGTGTGTGTGTGTGTGTGTGTGTGTGTGTGTGTGAGTATTCTAGTTCCACCTAGTGGCATTTGCACCTCCTTGAATGCATTTGTCTGTTCCTTCATACAAAGTCCAGAGAAAGGGATTGTGATGTTCCTCACTCTAAGGAGCAGCCAGACACTCAGATGTGTGCAAGGGTGCAAGAACCCTCTCATCCCTGCTTGCAGCTTTAATGAGGGCCTGAGCATGTTGAGTACCATTAGGCACAAGTTTGCCAACATGATGGACCATAAACTGTTAAAAAAAAAATATATATATATATATATCATTCAAGAACCTGAAGCCAGGTACTGGTAAAAGCACTGATTCTGAAATTTTCTATGACACTCAGCCCTCTAACAAGATGGAAGGATGAATATTAGTATTATTTGAACGCAGCTGGTGAGCTGTGGCCTGCTGCTTCCAGCTGAAGAGGCGCACTTGGGAACCTGGACAGTTTACAGCAGGATAATGAGCTGCCCCACGCATGACATCCGCCACCTACCTAGACAGCCACTTCCTAGAATAAACCAGTTCACATGGCAGCAGTGAATTTAGCCGAGCCAGGGAGAAGCGATTTAAAGGGGAAGTCTTCTGCGCTGCATCATGACTTCCTCATATTAACACTGTTGCTAGGAATTCTGTTCAAATTAGGCCGGCATTTACCATCTAATCTAGAATATTTCAAGCTCCAGCCGCCCCCTTTGTCTTCCTCCTCCAAACTGACGGCACCCATGGGTCCGTGAGCTGACTCTGAGGGCGAAACGACAAAACAAACAAACAATCAAACAAACGCACCTTTAGTCGTCCCGTGGTTACCGCATCCTCATCTCCAGGCCACATCCATCTAAGCTTTCAATCTGCGTAATGCGAACGGGTTCCCTGCGCGGGGAGCCTGCGGAGGCGCGGATCACGGTGGGGATGCCAAGGGTCGGCCTGACGCTGCAACGATCAGAGCTGATCCGCGGCACAGGTTTCCGCCGCAGACACACGAGATCTGGGCGGGTATTGTTTTGGTGAATGGGAGATGGTGAGCACCACACCCCCCTCCCCTCTCCTCACCATTTAAATCACATCTAACCTCGCAGAAACAGCCCATCGCCCGCACGCCTGGTGATTCATATTTCAGTGTGTTGCAGCAGGAGAGTGAGAGCTGCGTCACGGCGTTGCGGTGTGTCCGGATAGCCCCCCCTCCTCCCGCCGCCCCGCAGACGGCATCACCAGCCTCATCCCTCAACTCTAACCCACACTGGGGCGAAGATCAGATTCATTCAGCATGTTTGTAGCAGGTTTGTTTTTCTGGGTTTTTTTTTTTTTTTTGGTTTTATTTTTAAATCTAAAACACTTTAAATTTGTGCAAAAATAAAAGTGCAGAACAGATCCTTTTTGCATCATCATTACCATGATACTATTTATTCAATTTGCTCTTTCACACAAGGAAAAACATCCTATCCCTGCTGGTTCCATTTGAACTTGAGTGTTGTCATAAAATTCGCTTTGGCAGGCTGCAAGTGATGACATCACGGTAAACCAGCTGAGGGAGTCCGGGCTCTGCCTT
This sequence comes from Aulostomus chinensis, assembly GCF_037954235.1. NCBI lineage: Eukaryota > Metazoa > Chordata > Actinopteri > Syngnathiformes > Aulostomidae > Aulostomus > Aulostomus chinensis. The sequence goes on along the minus strand of NC_141337.1, from coordinate 11,604,404 downwards.
CACTCGTCATCACCTGTTAACAGGATGCTCGACCATCAACTAACTGCCAAGTTTCGTTCGGTTCAGCTGAAAGTGATTCTCAGCAGCGAGGTGAGAGCGGAAGGCTGGAGTAGGGAGCCATCTAGTGGACATCAGGCGCCAGACATCTCTAGACTGCATCACTGGCTGACAAAACTTGACGTGTATTTTGTTTTAAGCATATTACGAGGTGTTTAGGATGTGTCATACGCTCACAATCCCATCCACATATGTATTGAGGTACACAAAAATGTATCATATTTTAGAAAATATATAATAATGTTTACCGGGGGGAGAAAATGTAAGTGCCACATAAAAGTCCATAAATTGCCTACCCTTCTATTCCTCTCCCACATACAAAAAGATTTATATATGACATGATTATGCACTTGTTTTCTCCTTCTACAGGTTAAACTGCTGGTTACGAGATGTCTCCGACTTCTTCATAAAGTCCATTCTCAGTATTTGCGTGTTAAATATGAGGCAAGGGCTGGCTTCCAAAATGTTTGTGATGTCATAAATCACACATCACTTCTCAGTGAGCACGCAGGAAAGTTACGCTTTTACTCGTGAATAAAAAATTGTAAAAATTAATTAATTAATTAATTAATTAAACAAAGAGTTGGGACCAAAAATGGTCTTACAGAATCCAACAGGTCCAGGCACCAAAGGCAGGCTTGACATGTTAAAAATCTTCAACCTCAATTGATGTGGTTTTTTTTGTGGTTGTTGTGATTTTGTTCCTGTCTGTGCAGAATGTCTAACTTTAATCTGGATGCTTTCTGGTTCTGCCAATAATCTGATTTTGGCGGGCGAGGCCTTGGTATCTCTTCCTGTATCTGAGACAGGTGTTGACATCCCGACAAGATTCCCTCCTGATATCCAGCATCCCGCAACTGCAAACAGTGAACATCTTTACTCCTTTGAGCGCCACCCTCTTAAAGAGCCATACAGACGTCCATCCTTTAAGATCGACTTCACACGTAAAAAAAAAAAAAAAATTATATATATATACATATAACAAATACTGTAATGTGAGTCTCACATTCAATAATGTTACTGGGAGGCTTCAAGTTTCTATACTTGTGCATCTTGAATTCTGGACCAGATCCTGCTCACAGGACCGTCTCCAAACATACAAACAAAACAAAAAGAGAACCAGAGCATCACTAAGCTTAGAGAAACCGTTCGCTTTTCCCCATGAATGTGAGAACGGCCTCCCGTTGTCTGCGTACATCATCCTACACAGTAAAGTTCAAACTGAGGGAAGAGGAAGGAAAACACACTTGTGACTGCAGGAGGATCTTAATGGTCGCTCTCATCTCCTACCAGACGGTTGTCATTACACGTTTACATTTTCATCTGAAGCTTCATTAACAGCCGAGAAACCAAGAGGAGAAACAAATAAAGATAATGTGATATTCATGAGCATTAGATTTTAATGATTTTTTTTTTTTTTTTAGGATAAGTGAAATAATGAAAGAAGAAAAAAAAAAGAGTGTGCTGCGTGTACCTGATTGTGCTTACATCACATCTTTTGTTCATTGTGCTCAGTGTTCATGCTGGCCGTGTGTTTAAAGAAAAAAAAAAGAATACAGCTATAAATAAAAGAGGGTCAACTATTCCTTATATAACGGCGGCTGGGTCTTTTGTAAGGCTTCAGTAGCTCCCTCTACCTCTCAAAAGTTATTTTACAGAATGATTCACATCAAAGCACTTAGGACCCCTGCTGTTCGACTCAAAGGCCAGACAGCCCATCTCCATTCTGATGTGCTAATAACCAGCCCTTTATGAAGTTCACCGAGCCCACTCCTCTCTAGATCACTGCAGATGGTGAGCCCAGCTAATAGCTGGAAAAGGAGCTCACACCGCCACCTCGTTTGGACTCCTTTGAACTCAACTGTATACAGATTGAGCAGGGGGGCAACCATATGCATGCTTCTGTGTGTATTTGAAAGTAGGATTCACTCAGTGTGTGTGTGTGTGTGTGTGTGTGTGTGTGTGTGTGTGTGTGTCATTAGCCTGTCACTGCAGGGGGAGCAACATGAAAGCCTCTCTGCAATGTCCTCAGTTCTGCCTCAACCTCATCCGGACATTTTGAGAGCCAGGCAACATTTTTTTTGTGTGTGCACGTCACGCACAAGACGTGCACGTCACGCACAAGACGTGCACATGCATTTTAAAGGAACACAGCAACTTTTTTGGAAATGCACTTATTTTCTCTCCTCCCGCAAAAGTCGGACAAGAAGACAGTCACTTGGTGTTAAGATTAAGATCCGTCCTGATGTGATCTGATCCAAAGTGATCAACTCTGTTAAGTGTGATTACACGTGTCTCCTGTGGTTGGATCTCATTAATCTACTCTGCATGAAACACTTACAATACTTGAGATAACAATGATCTAAATCATCAACTTTACCTCTGACAGCTTGGATTTATTACAAGCGGGAATGTTTCTTATTTGTGATCAAGACAGCAAGTAAGTATAAGTCAGAAATTAAAAGCTGAGCAGGGGTGTTGACACAATATAGACCGGGTCTGGTCCTCACTGTGTTTTTGACAAACCAAACTACCAAATACGCTTAATTCAGCTGTAATAATATCTCTACATTAGCTTTTCACAAGTGCAAACATTGCAATTATATGCCACACTTCCTGCACTAATCATTGGGTATTTCTGCTGGAATAAAGGATATCCTTTAATGAGGCCCAGGACGCATTTTCCTACATACTAAAAGAAGAACGCACACTGAGAGAACACGGCCACATTTATCTCACAGAACCTCGAGTGTGTTCACACCTGGGGCTAAGGCAGAGCACTTGTGACCAGATTGCTCAGGACGGACCTTACTATCAGGCATGCACAGGACCATAGTCATCCTTCTCTCCTCTGTGGGTGCATGAGGGAGCTGAGACCCACAGAGACCTGCTGATGGCTAATTAGCTTAGCACAAAAGATTGTTAGTGGATGGACATTTTAGCTCTACCTCCATTAAATACATCAAACTTTTCTTTAAACTTCACAATTTGACGAGAAGTTAAACGTCAAAAGACACTGTAACTTTGGAATCCCAAAGCTGGAACTTCTGTCTCGAAAGCGCACTGTGACTTGATGCAGCACATCAAGAGAACCTTGAACCAGAGCACACAGAACTGCGGCTTTTGGAAACTTAGTGCACAAGTCACCTGCCCATCCATTACTATACATTGTACTACGCCAACTAGCTGTCTCTGATGGTCTCAGCTCCCTGAAGCATCCAGAGAGGAGAGACAAGTATCTAGATTTCTGTCTGGCTCTGGGGACGATGTCAAATAAGAATATTTCCTGAAAAAGTCGGCGTGTTCCTTTAAAGCCAATCAATAGTCTTGACTGTGTGAGAGTACACAGAAGTGCGTACAAGGTGCTTTCACTTCTCCACACAGGCCTTCCTTTGTTGTGTGTAACCTTTTGATCTAAATGAAGAAGAAGAAAAAAAATCAGGGCTTAGGTAGGCCAATGTGTTTGAGAGGGGAGGTTATGCTAAAAGGGGTAGAGAGGGGGGGTGGGTTGCCACCTTTTCATGTTACCTCTCCTCTGTTCAGCTTCATAACAAATGTCAACGCTGATAACAAAGCCTCATTTACATATCATAATCCCCATCTCTCGACCTTCTGATCAGGTGTACTTGGAAGCAGGGCTGTGTTCTTTCAAAAAAACGAGATAGAGAGCAAGAGACGAGAAAACTCTGTTCACTTTGAAAACTGTTTGAAGTTCTCTGCCAGAGTTCAAATAACACTAAAACATGTGCATGGCATTGAGTGGCTGATTTGTATTAAAAAGAGGAAAGGCAGAGGGATGGAGGGATGAAAGGGGGTCAGGGAGGGAACTTTCTGGAGCTCGTAAGGGCAAAATCCTTTGGATCTCATGTCACTGCACATACAGGAGACAGGGCTCATTTATATTCAAACTTTGAACTAAAAAAAAAAAACGACTCCTCAGATACGCCAAACAATATAACTTTTCCTTCAAAAGTTGCTTTTATGTTGATGATTAATGCACCGACGTCTTTACAGTTTGTGGTTATTATTGAAGGGTATGGAATTGCCAATGAAATGTCACATTTGATGGTGATAAAAAGCTACTGATTTTGTTCTATTCACGCTGCTTCTGTGGAGCTCTGGCTTTTGGCAGAATGAGAGTTGTGGGATCATGGCAACGTTTTGCGAAAGGGTCAAGGTGTGTGTGTGTGTGTGTGTGTGTGTATAACTTTTGTTTATTCTGCATGTCATAGCAACAGAGCCAAAAGGTCTTGGACCACCCCATCTGTGTGTTCACACACTTCATCATGTACCGCCACACTGATCAACAGTAGCGTAACTGTTCATACATCGGGGTTGGATGCTACTATGTCTCCACTCCCTCTTGGCTTGGACGGACTCTTCTCAGCAGCCTACCGTTTCTGATTCCTAGTCCCAGACGTTCTTTTCCCATGTGTGAAGAGGGCCTCCAGCAGAGATGCTTCAACTCCTCCACATTCTCATAGTCTTCTGTTTGGCCAGAGTTGTAAAGCTGGGCCCTGGGAGTCGCCCGCCTCCACTCTGATCCACTCAGTCTAGCTCTACAGCAGAGGCTGTCCTGCCAGCTCCTTTATCCCAGCTACCGCACATCTAGGGCGGGCAAAGCCAGAATGACAGTCCCCCGCTGCCACCAGAGCCTCCATCTCATTTCCCCCTGTAGCTGCCCACCACCCCTCTCAGCTTTTCAATCTTCGAAGCAATTAGAAGGAGATCCCTTTCTTTTGTCGTCTATCCGTGGAGAGAAGAAAAGAAAGAGATTGAGGGGAAAAAGACGATGAAGGGCCAAGTTGCTGGTGGTGGTGGAGCTCAGGCCTAGCCAGGAGCCACTTCTGAAGTCCTGGGTATTAGGACTCACATGGTTTGTTTGGAAAGGCTTCTCCAGGGGCCAAAGTGGGATTACGTTGCAGATTTCAAGTTCCCATGGAAGGGGCCTATACCAGCTAGGGCTTTGGTGGGTGGGTTTCAGGTTGGGGGCCACAGAAGAGGTCTTTATGAGTTTGGGGTCTGTCTGAATGGAAAGGGCCAACTCCCAGCATGCTAGCCCTCCATATTAGATGGACACAGAGAAGCTATTGAAGTTCCCCAGACTTCCCCCTTTTATTTCTTCCCTTTTCTCTCCCTTGCGCTCCGCTCTTGAAGGCTTAACTGTTTGCCGGTGGAGAAAGAGAGAAAAGATTATTCTCTGAACTGACAGAGTGCTGAAATGATTCTTGAATTCATTTTTATGATGAAAATCCCATCTGTGATTTTGTGCAAACCTGATATGACACGACTGTTGAGAGCTTCACGTCCAGAGCCGTAGCTCTGAGGACGGAACGTGGTCACCATTTCTCTTTGAGTTGAAGATCGCTGGTTTTTATAGACTTGTGGAAATAGCTTTTATTCTGAAACGAGGGAAAAATTCAGCAGCCTTAGTCATTTCAAACAGTTCATACCGGTTTCGCAAAGAGTAGAAAATCTTACACAAAACTAGCTGTTGCAGTCATTCTTGGCCTGTCTTGAATTGATAAACTACTCTAGAACACGAGAGAAAGCGATCAAAACGCAAACTCGGGAAATACAGCTGGAAATTACTCAAGTAAATTACGTGAAATATATCTAGAAGGAATGAAAACCAGAACAAAAGGCAATATAAAGAGAGCAAGCAGGAGCCAAGGGGACCCTGGAGGGGCCTTTGAAGAAGCACCATTATGGTTTTTGTAATATATGATCAAATGCGGGGGAGCATCATTTAAATAGGTGGAGAACCCCCACAGAGAGACTTGACATGCTCATTTTAGCAGAAAAAACCGATTCGTCGTTTCAAGATGACATGGTGCATCGCTCACAGTCCTGGAAGACACCAGGGTGTCAGGTATATTGAAATACCACACAGGACCCAACCACCACCCTCCTGTTCCTGTTGTGGGTTTTTGTGATTTGTACTTTTCCGTTTCTTGGTTTGTTTGTCAGAACCAAATCTAGTGTCCCTCCCGCTAGGTTGCAGCTCTTGCTCTAAATTCTTACTGCAAGAAAATTTTCACAACACGTTCATTACTCGTAAGGGGAGAAAAAAAAAACTGTAAATGAGCAAGAGACAAAAAGAAATCTAAAGAGTTCATTACAGTCTGTGAGACGCTCAAATCCAACAACAGATAGGAATGAGGGTCTATGGAGCAACTGTATACAACTGTTACATGGAGTCCACTGAGGGTTTTTTGTTTTTAAAACATTTTAGGGTCTGACAATGAGATTTTGTGGGTGAGAGCTCTTTTGCAATGCCCTCCTTTAATTGAGATATATCGGAAGCGCATTTCCCTGCCCTCTAGTGTTGACTTTGTGGTACTGCAGTTTCTTATTTCCAGGACTAGGACAGCAGCACTAGGACAGCAGCACTATGACTGTAATGCCCATGGGGAAAATGTTTGATGTCAATTTTATGTGTAATCAAGATCTAAGCTCTCATTCAAGCACCAGGTTTTGTTTTCTTTTTAAATCAAAAGCTGAGAAGATCAAGTGAGCACAACAGCTTCGGTATCGACTGCAAACACATCAAGAGAGTGTGTGTGTGTGTGTGTGTGTGTGTGTGTTAGACTTTGGGACACACAAACCAGACTGAAGACCAGTTAACAGGGGATGGCATGTGCAATTTAAACAAACAACCGAGTCCCCACTTGGTAAAATGCTGATTTTTTTTTTTTTGTGTCAGTGGTTGAAGTTTAGCGTTAGGCTAGTGGTTGGAGTAAGTCTCCAGGAAATGAGTCCCCACAGTGCTTTTCATTTCTTTTTTTATTATTTTAAGCTGAGCACTTGAATTTAATTTAGGTTACAGTAAGGTTGTGGTTCCGCTAACCCCTCAAGAACTCAATTTAAAGAAAGAGAAAGAGATGTTACTTTGTACGTGTGTGTGTGTGTGTGTGTGTGTGTGTGTGTCTCCTCATTCGTGAGTGCGTCCACGACAAGAAAAGTCTGTTCCAACTTCATCCTGCATTGATGCATTAACTTATGAATCATCACTCTCCAGATGTCTCCCACCCCGCCGTTCCCTCCTGCCCTTCAATCTCTGCTGTCACCTATAGTTTGCCCTCCTACCCCCTCAGCACCCCATTCGTCTTTGTCTGCAGACCAAACAGCCTCAATCCACCCCCCTGTCCCACCCAACCCCAACCCCCTCCAACCATATCCCTTTGAGCTGTGCCGCCGCAATGCATAAATACATAAATCTGGTGTCAGAGTATGTGTGTGTGGTGGGGGATGTTGACATATAGACGATGGGCCGGCAACCCCACAGGCAGACCCCTTTCATGTGTCACCAGATTACAGACGCTTAGTGTTTACACACCAGACCCATCTAGACACACAACCAGACCCCCTCCCAAGCTCTGCCCCAGCTGTGTCCCCACCAGAACCTGTCACCCTGGCTGGTGAAACTCAGGGACAAAGACCAAAAGTCAAGGTGGTGGTGCCAGACGGATGCTCTGATCTGAGCGAATGCCACAGACCTGATGAGGGATACAGCCAGAGGTCAAAGGCCAATGGGGCTGTAAAAAAAAAAAAGAAAAAAAAGAAACTCAGCTGACCTCCTCATGTTACCCAATCAAGTTATGTTATGACAGTGATTTGGATGTTATGGTGTCGTTCCTGATTACCGAGATCAATGTAAGAGCTGTCACACCACCGCCATGATGTCACGGCTGAGAATCAAAGTACAACTCATCAGTTTTGTTGAACGATCCTGTTTTTACTCTGCTTCAATATTTGCACCTGTTTTCATCCCTCCCATTTTATTAATACATTTTCATCTATCAAGTAATTATTCACACAAACACACACACTTTTTCATTATTATTATTATTATTTTGCATTAACTGTGGAGTTGTTTCTGCTGTTGACCCGGCAAGCAGACCTTCCCTGCAGTGGGTCACAGGCCAGCCACCATGTGGCTCATCAAAGTAAGAAGACCACAAACAACTGGACAACACTGTGGCCTATGCAGCCAGTGGATCACCCACCCACCCATCCAACCTGCAAATTTGCTTTACTAATGTTAAACCATTAATCAGCTGGTTTGATTCATCTCCTTCTCTGCATGTTTTCAAGGAGGCAGTGTCAGCAGCGACCTGACCAGGCTGTCACCCTCCACCTGCAGCAGGCCAGTGTCCCTGTGGTGCCAGTGCAAGGTCCATCAGGCATCAACAAGCTCACCTAAATCAGTGGATGTACCAGAACGCAGTGCAATTCCATCTACCCAGCAGTCCAGCTCTATAAGGAGCAGATACACAATGACCCAGTATTTGGATGGACTGTTCTACTGTGTCTGCGTTATACAGAACTTGTTTCTGATTTGAAGACTAAAAACATCAAGCCAGTCTGGAGAGGAAAATTCATCAACGCTAAAAAAGGCAACTGGACCTGAAAAGAGCCCTATTCATGAAGAAGTCCATGGTGCTGCTGAAGTAAATCATTTCATGAGCTAAATCGTAAAAACAGTGAGGACACGGAGGCCAGACCAGTGAAGAAGGTACAACGAGAATAACGAAGTGGGATGCCATCAGGAAGACGATATGTTTAAAGGACACCCACTTATGAAGATGAAAAAAATAATAATTGAAATATAAGTAGTAGTAATGGAATTAGGTTGTGGTGTTGTTTTGAAAGAATTGACATTTAAAAAAAAAAACAATTAATGAACTGAAACAAAAACGAAGAAGGTGCAACAAGAACAACAAAGTGGGACCTGCAGGACCCTCGTTAACGAAGATGCCCATGGTTCAGCCCGCATGGGTTGACACTGAAAAGACAATTAATGACATGAAACATCAAGACACTGGTAACACTGAGGCCAGGCTGAGGAAAAGAAGGTGTACCGAGAAAAACCAAGTGGGACACCATCAGGAAGACTGTCGCTCCTGTGCTCCAGGATGGGAATGATGTGGAAAAAAAACCCCACACTGGGCGAAGTAAAACCTTGGTGACACTGAGGCCAGAGCAGTGACTTAACTGCCTCCCAACTACCCTGGGTGAACATAGCAGTAAATGGGCTTAAAACCCTGCTGAGGAGCCTTTGTTCCAAGAAGGGATGTGTGTTTTACTGCTTTCCAGATCATTATAGTGAATTCAGCAGTGTCTGCTCAGCTGACATCACCTGTCCACATCTAAAAATATCTAAACCTCAAACAGAGGGAATGCAGACCTTCAGCTGATGAGCTGAACCGACTGATCACGCTTCTTCTCCACGTATCAATTTTTACCTTTGAAAATCCAGACACCCTGAGTTGGACCAGGGCGTCTCAAGCTAACTTTCCTAGGAAGGATGTAGCCATGTTTAAGGCGAGGATGAGCCAGCTGCTTAGAGAAATACCACATCGTGTTTGTTATGATTGCAGTATTCAATCTAACCCGGTTCCCTCTATTTTGTGTGGTGGTCTCTGGATATTTGTTTGTCGGGGTTCCATTGAGACGTCTGTGGGGAAAAAAAAGACCACAAAAAAACAAAAAACAAAAATCAAATGTTCAATCTTCACCATCTCTGAGCAGTTCTATCTGAAGAGGTTTGCTGTGACCGAACTGAAATACTCTTTTTTTTGTCCCCTTAAAGAACACTAAATATGTTTGTTTTATGGTATCAACTGGGTCACTGTTTCGTCGGTTGTCACAAGTTTAGGTTACTGTGACACCGAGTGTGTCACCCGTTTTGCCCAGAGACCCATTGACCATCACAATCCAACGAGAAACCCCCCCCCACAGCCCCACTGACTCTCATGTTAACACTGAGTAGGATTTTCAAGAGGAGAGCTGGTCTTTCTCTCGCCTTAATTTTGTTCGTTCGCCGCTGCTCAAGAGAGTCTTTCCACCGTTGGGTTTCTTGCGGGAATAACCATAGCAACGTCGTAGCTATGACACGTATTACTCAAGGGGCAGTTTACACTTGATATAATAATGTGTCTCCACTAAGGCCAGTTCAGCTTCCAACCCCCCTGAAGAATACACATGCACACAGTTTTAACCTTTTAACAATCACATCATGTATGTAACAATGGAATCAGGATATCGCAGGAATGCCTTGATGAAACAGCCGGCGCACGTGACATCATCAAGTCCACACAAAGAGACAAGACACCTTACTTCACAATGCTAAAATGATAACGACAGCAACAACCTTCGCTGAACGCCATCTTATACTACTTTTAACGTGATGCAAGCGAGCTAGCATTGCTACATGATAGCAAATAGGAAGCTAGCTGCCGCCTTTAGCATGCTAACATTCGCGTCATGCATATTTCCTTGTTTGTTTGTATTTACTGAAAAATGCAAATAAACTTTGAACCAAATTCAAAATTTACAATGCTGCTGAATGTGTTACTAATAAAAGGGTTGATCATTTCCATATGTGAGGCATGGATTGTCATCATTTTCCAAAAGGTCAGAGGTCAATAGCAGTTTGTTTACAAGTTCATGATCATCACAGATCATGTAACACACTGATGAATCGCACTCTTAATCATTTATTAATGTGAGCAGTGATCACACATCAAAGATGTAGCGCATTCAAAGACTCTCACATCATGACAGCGACAGATTTCCTGTCCATAAAACAGCCAAAATCATCTAAGAGTTTGGTTACACCGCCTCCTTTTTCTATTTTCCGGGAACAGGAAAAAAAAGGTGACAGAAAAATTTGATGAGGGGGGGAAAAGAGCAGGAATCAACAAAGCTGAAAGATGCATTTTAACAGTGCTGTGCTAAATTGGGTGCGACTAGGAACGATTCAAAAGTGAGGAAAATACACCCACGTGTGCACTACTCACACACAAGGAAAACAAATTAACATCTAAAATACTGCGTTTGTTTCAACCGTTCACTTCAAACTGTCATCAGGCATCTAATGGGGGCCAGGCTCAACGAGAGTTGTGCCGCTTTGCTGAGATGGAGGAACAACACTCACTCTCCCTCTCGATGTTTGTTTATCCTTCGCTGTCTTTCCCTTCTTCGATCTGTCTTTCAACCCTTTATTTCATCCCCGCTTTTAGAAGAAGAACCTTCACTTCATCTTGCATCCACTCTACTTTTTAACTTTGCCATTTTTTCCTGTTTTTTTGCCCCGTCTTATTTTTCTTTTCACAGTTTGAACTACGGTACATTCAGTTCTCTGCAGCCTTCTCTCGTTCACCCTCTTTGTATCTCAATCCAACTTTCATCACATATGCCAGTCTTTCAAATCTGACAGACATTGATCAATAGGCAGCAGCAGGGATGCTGTCCTGTTGCAAGTTTATTCAGAGAGCTCAGTCTAACCTTGGATCCAAATAAAGCCTTGAACAGAGAGCTCTCAAAAGACAACCACTGGTCCGAGATAGACAGTTGCTCAGCGTTGCCCTGCAGATATCTTCCAGGATCAAAAAAGCCCTCTTCCCATCTCCCCTCTTTCTCTCCGCTCCCTCTGCCCCCTTCTCTTTCGAAGATGGCACTTCCACAAATGTTTAACTCCAGCTATCTGCTCATTAAGAGGTCTTCAAAGCTTTCCATTGATGTAAAAGCATCCATTTGAATTTGTAATCACCCTTTGCAGTACGGCTGCTGCGCTCAGCGTAATTTCCCCCGGATTTTCTGATAGGCGGCTCAAAGAGCTAACAACCAGCTTTCTCTGAGTAGCAAGAGAAAAAGGAAGAAAAAAAAAAGACTTTATCTAACTTTTGGGAAGCAGGGAGGTGCATATTTGTGAAGGCCTTGGGTTTGTTTATATATGCTGACAAAGAAAGTAAGAATATATAGAGAATCACCCAGCCGACAATGCACAAAAGATGATAAGAGCGGTGAAAGAATCCAGTGGAGTTGGATAAGGTTTGTTTGAAGATTAAAGTTCTGGCGTCACTATAGGATAGGTTCTTGAAAGACACACAAATGGTCCTGAAATTGGTTTGTCTATAGGGAGCGCTGATATTTCCTTCAATGGAAGGCACTTTTTTTTTTAACTTTCCACTACACAAGTTTAAAGGTGTCTGAGACTATTTTAAAAAAAAAACAACAACAACAAAAAAGACACACACTTTGCCCACATGATGAATTTTAAAAGGACGCCAAGGCGTACGTTCGCTAGCAGCATATTTAGCTCAAACATCCTCAGAATGTTTGAGATGATGCAGCGCCAAACTCTGTCACTCTGTCATGACAGAGAGACGCAGAGGAAAATACCGAAAAAAAAGTGTGAAAAAGAAGATGAAATCCGTCAGATCCTTGAGGCAGAAGAACATACCTTTACATCTGGATTTCCTCACAGGAAGGAAGTGTTTGAAGTCTAATACATAAACATTATTCCCCCCGCTCGCCAGTTTCCCCTTCACCTGCGGAAAAGTGGGCTCCCTCTTCTGAGCCACTTTGGGGAACTTTTCCACAACAGGCTTCCCTCAGTAGGTTCAATAAGAGGGCTGACTGGGATTTGGCTCCTGCCATGTTTCATCAAACACGCTTGTCTTCAGCCATCGCAGGCTTGTCTGTCTGTCAAACGCCTCCTCACAAATACCACTTTCCTCAGGTTTCCACTCCTGTCGACAGAAATGAGAGGAATTTACAGTTGAATTCTCTGGAGTCTGAAAACAACTGTGAAATATGTTTTACAGCATCTCAATGCTCATGCTGAACTGCCCCTAAAGTACTTCTAATTGCGTTCATAGTGAAATCATCATGTTGTTTCCACCGAGGAGGTAATGTGATCACCGCCGTGGGTTTGTCTTTCACTCTCAGACAGTTGTGGACACGTTTTGATGACTTTGGAAGGACAGCTTTGAGGAACAACTGATTTTGGGATTGAGCACCAACCCTGTCTCAACAGATGTGCTCTCCATGTGCCCACAAGCCACGGTACATCTAATAAATCCAGAAAGCCACAGGATGTAGAAAAACGTAAACCAAAAAAAAAAACCAAACAAACCCAAAGATAAACTGTAGTGTAGGGTCAGTTTTTTTACACGAGGGGTTTGATGTAAGTACTGCAATAAGTGTGTGTGTGTGTGTGTGTGTGTGAGAGCTGGTGGCAGACATGTCACCAGGACCATTGACTCCAAGCTAATCCTTTCCTGATGGCGTTTTCTTCAGACGCAGATGGAGACTAGGGGCTCTTGACCTCTGACCCTCACCACTAAATCACATCAGTCGTCAGCTGTAAGAGGCCACAGGGCGCCAGGACCTCACTAGGCAGATGGGCAGCTGCCCACACACACACACACACACACACATATAAATAATGTTCTTAATGTTCTTTTATATTTCAGTGGTTAAAGTCGGCTCTGTCATCTGTCTTCTTTTACAGAGCCACATCACACTATCCAAAAACACATTGTTTTCAACTCTTGTCTTCTCTACTCTTTTCACCCTGTGATGTGGCTTCTCTCTTTCTGCTGAATAAAACACAGATTTCGACAAAGCAAGAGATGACGTGACATGTGGACTGCTGAGAGAGAGAAGAAGAGAAGACTAACCGACTTCTTTGATCCTTTTTTTCTATATGTTAATATTTGTACTTTTGACCCCAGCCCCATCCTGCTAATATTTCACATAAAATGATGCATTTCATCAGATGGGGGTAAGAAAGTTTGCAGAAAAGAAAACTGGACTTTGCGTGGTGATCAGAACAACAACAAAAACAAGTGCTTTTGTGTTTGAGAAGTGCCAAGTAGACTGGAAACCAGGAGAACACCTCTTTATGGTGTTTCAATGTGGTCTGTAATTATTATAAATATTTTAGCACGCGCTTATTTTTCCTCGCCGTATACTACAAAAATTAGACATTGTCTTCTCTATTTTCAAAAGTTATGAGACGTTTGATAAATTAAACGGTGCACAGAAGCCACTTCAAATAATCACGTAGCTTCATGAGGTGCACCGCTATGGAGGCTGATAAGCCGGCGTGTACACCAGTGAGTCCCGCGAGAGCGAAGCACCTAATTTTCCTCTAAAAGTCCCCGGTCCCCTGGGAAAGTTCTGAAGGTGGAGACGCCCTATTTGTTGTCCCCACAGCAGGCACCTGCATTCCTGGCATAGCTGTCTCCAAAGTTTCAAGAGCAGCATATTATCTCTCTGTCTGCCGGTCGATGTCTCTCTCAGCTAAGATCTTCATTGCCTTGTTGCCTAGAGACGAAAAGGAGCAAGAATGGGGACAACAGTGGGAGAGGAAGAGGGGGTCTTACCAGAGGAGGATGAAAGAAGAAAGATCAGAGGGGAGGACAGGCCAGCAGGGAATGATGAAGTTTGTTTGGGATACTTGGGATTTTTACAGCCATTGTGTGGTGTCAATATCCTCTCAATACTCCTTCCCAGAAACAAGATTTCTGCGCTTAGCTCCGCACACACATTGTTTTGCTTAACACATTGCTGGGTTATTTAGGCTGGGTAATAATTCTGGGTTCGTACTGTAAACACATTGCTGTGTTGTATGCTTGGGTTATTTTGTTCCAGCTACTGGTACTCTCATTTTCCATTGTTAAACTTTCTGGATCGTTCACCCACACGTCAGCCACTGTTTGTCAAATTGGACATTTCACTATATTTCCAATGAGTTGTAACAGCATGGTATGAAGCTCATATCACTGTAAAAATACAAACTAGGATCACGGGCATTTAGTGACTTCTATTATGTAACATTTATGAACTAGCTAGCGAACACCACAATAGCTGGGGCCTTTATGATCTTTGTGGTGGTCTCCTAGCTTTATTTTTTCATTGGATATTTTAGGACAGGTATGAATCTCTGGTGTAACTCAAGAGTTACAGGGGCATGGGGGGAAAAAACTAACAAAAAAAACAACAACATTGGCACAATGTTAGCTTAGCAACAATCATTTACTACTCTGGTGCAGAACTCAAATCTAGTGAAGCATCAAGCAGCTATTTCATTATATACCATAGTACCAAGTGCTGTACATTTTAAAAATCAAATGGCTAATTGTGTGTTTTGTGTGTAGCAGCTAGCAATATGGTTTGCTAACATTAGCTTCTGTGCATATTGCAGTGAACATGGGGCTGCAGTGGGTGTCGGAGTAGCTCACCGCCACTTGGTTTTTGTTGCTTTTGTATTTTTTTTCCTGTTATGAGGACATTTTGTAAGTATATCTACTCGTAAAACTCTGACCTTACCCTTTTTCCCCTTGAGCACCCTTGCTGCTCTCTGATAATATTTAATACATTTATTTCATGTATCTGTCTAGTGATTTATTGGTTTTCAAGTGTTATATGCAGGATTTCTTGAATATAAAAGTGTCAACACAATGAGTTAGTGAATAACCCAGAGTACACGTTAGGTCATGAGGCCCCATGTCACATGAGGGAAGTAGGAGGTCATGAACTTAATCATAATTTTTTTTTTAAATTGAAATCATGAAGCATAATCATATTCTGTGAGAGAGTAAAGAAAGAAACAATTGATTTTGAGATACAATCAAGCTTTAACATGAATATTTTTTTACTCCAAGTCAGCAGATGTAAAACATACGGTCCCTTCTGGCACACGTCGCTGGAAGGGAGTTGTTGTGAAAGCCTGTCATTTTGAAGAAAAAAAAATCCACAATAAACTTCCCAAACTCATGTTCCATGGTTACAGAATGTGCACACATACACACACAAATCTGTTTACCTCGCCATTGCATCTGAACTTTTGTGTGTGTGTGTGTGTGTGTGTGTGTGCACGCCACGTGAGGGAAAGACACAGATTTTCCTTCAGGAATCCAGCATTCCCATTTCCTCCTCGACTCTCTTTGAACAGCCATCCGAGCTTATTTATCTTTCCCTCCTATCCCAAACACGGAACGCTCCCTGTAGCTCTGAACTCACCTGGTACCCTCATGTGTACACAAACACGCTCCCGTGAACCCACCGTGCACTCTGAAATGCTCTTCCTCATTAAAACCCCATCGTCTTCTCTTTTTTCTGATTTGAGAAGGACAGTTATTTAAATGCGCCCTGAGTGACATCATCAGCTGTTGTTCTCTGTCACACAGCGCCTGAGGTTTGCCTTTGAAGCCAAGGGCTGTTCTCCAAGACGCATCTGATGGCTTTTGGCCTCTTTCATGCCCCCGCTTTCATCCCTCAGTACAGCTATGGACATCAAGGGAGATTCCCAACAAGCATGTTATTTAGACAGTGATGTCATCGCCGTGGGGACGTTGTGTTATGTCTGAGGCTGAGCCTGCACCGGAAAGCAGAAAACACAGGATTTAGCCGCGGTTCAATCTGGCTTCAGCATCCCAAACATAATGACAGTAGACTGTTATATCAGACTGCTGACTTCAGATTTTTCTCCCAATGTTGTTCTTTCTATTTAGAGGAGTGCGCTGAGGGAAACTGTATCTACAGACTATGTGAAAGCGCTATGACACTCTGGATAATATCCTTGTTTTGGCTAATGAGGTCACTATTTAAGCCAGAGATGAAAGCAAAAACGTCATGTGGCGCTTCGACTGGCGTACTTTTAACTAACTCTCAGTAGCACTGTGGTCTTAGCTTGGCAGCTGCCCACGTCCAGATCGCAGTCGTTGATAGAGGGCCGGCTGGATCAGCAGCGTGCCCATGAATAAAGCTTCTATTGTTGCCTGCAGGTGTGTGTTTGTGCATATCAGCGGTACTTGGCAGAGGGGAAGGGAGTAAAGCGAGGAGGGTAAGGGGACACCTTGAGTCAGCGTGTGCAGGTGAGGGGTCAGGAGGGCAGGACTGGTGAAGAAGTCAGAGAGGAGAGTCATCAGCAGCGGGCGCAGAGAAGAGCAGATCCAGTGGGTGACTGGAGCAGCTGTTGCTCTATTATTTGTTACAGAGTCACAAGAAGTGAGTAGATCCGTCCACCAAGTTTATCACGTAGAAACACATAACGGCCCAAGACACTAAATTATGTAGCACATCATGTGCTTAAATGACATCCCAATAATAACCATCACTACATCCCTGCGTCGACAAATGCCGTTTTGTAGTTCAGAAACATTTATTTTGTTGGAATATTCATAGACAGCTGCTTCTTGGAACATTAGACACTAATGTTTCATGATGGATTCCACGCTGTTCGTGTCCTGTTAGGTTGATGTCGTTAAATATGACGTTAGCAGGACCAACTGTGCTGTCAGGTGCTTGTTGGTACCAACCTGCTCCATCGATTTACATCAGTATTGTTTTGCATTTCACATTCTGTGTAACAGGTAGTGATGTGAAACTGAAACTTATGACGACCCACCAAGATGACACTGGCGAACTAGCTCAAGGCACAGCAAAGTTCCAAGTGTGGAGAGATTGTGGTTTAGGTTACAGTTCGGCGATGATTGTAAGATAAGAAACCTTTATTCACCCCTCAGTGAGGGTTAAAAGACGTAAAACAAATGTCTGCAAAGCCTAAATAAAGAAAAACTGCAGGCAAGTTAAGTAAAATTCTGATTAACACTGAAAACAGATAAAAACTGAACTAGTTCAGATGAAGTCAAAGAGCTAAATAGTAGAGGTTTTTTTTTTTGATGAAATCATCTAATGGGACACGTGATCACACACACACACACACACACACACACACACAAAATATCCAAATCATTAATGTGCTCATTTCTCTTGGGAGGTGAGATTACTAGAATAATGTTGAAGCAGGAGCCAAGTCTGTAAACTGCGATGACAGGCAGCAAAGCCACGATTAACCTTTTCTTCTCCTCATGGTCGTTGCATGAACTTGAATTTATTCCAGAGGTGTGTGCATTTTGCCATTATATAAATTTATTATCATGGCCTCTGGAAATAATGGCTGAACCCTTAAAACCAAGAGGGAAAACCGAGAGACAAAAACCTGCTTTTATTAAACTGCATCCTTCAACCACTGTTTTTCCATCTCTGCCCCGTGGTAATGCTAACTTCCTGTTTGGCCTGCGTCACCCCCGCGGCCTTCTATTGATACTAAATGTGGACAATCCCTCGCTTTTAACCAAATAAGTGTAAACTCGTGTGAAAACGTGGTCACAGGGAAAGATTTTTTTTGTTAAAAAGATGAAGAGGATATACTTACAGCCCTGCAGAGGAAAATAAAGGCTGCATATCTTTGTGTACACAAGGCTGAAATGTGTCGAAAAGTCTGCTGCTGAAACTCTGTACGGTCTGGCCGAGAGGAGGAGGAGGGCTGGGTATATTTGAGAGGATGAGAGGTGACAGTCATCCTATCTGGTGAAACATGTCTGGCACTGCGCACACACACACACAGGTAATTAAAGTGTCGCCTGCTTTGGCGTCTCAGCCGCCGTCGGACGCCCTCTCTGGCTTTGCTTGTCTTCTCTTTTCACTTGGACTGTCTGGTTTACTGACTTGTAGCTAAAATGTTTCGCTGGCTGCATCTCCCTCGCAGATTACCTTCATTTTTCCATGTACATTCACAACATCTCTATCAGCATTTCAGAGAGCTGGGAGATGGACGCATGCTTCCTGAAAGGCTTAAGAATTTCTACATTTTTTAATGGTGGAGGTTGTGTTAAGCCCCAACCTTAGCCAAGCCCCCAAGCCAGAGAATTCTCACATTTCAGCCACAAGAAGAGGAGACAAGAGGTAGATTCACAACAAAGAGTTGTGTGTACGTGCATTTGTGTGTGCTGGGTTTGTAATCCAACCCTGCCAGATAGCTCCGGGGAGAACGACACTCTCTGTTTGTTTCCCCTTTCCTGCATTCCTGCCACCTCTTGACGTGTGGCACCAGAAAAGGTGAGTAAAGTGGAGGAGGGAGGAAGAGAGGTTACAGGTTGTTTCACGCCAAAGTGATCACCTCCGCGCTCCTTTCCAGGAAGTAATCACATTCATTCCAGCAGGTACCTGCTCTCATCAAGGCTGGAGGAAAAAAAACAAAACAACAAGAAACACACAGATGCATACACACACACACACACACACACACACTTGGTCTGAACTGTCTCCTTTGAACTGCCTTGCAACCACACTGCTCCACTGTCAGGACTCAGAGCAGCACTATTTTTGAGTACAGTGGATGATGATGAGGCCACACAGAAGCTTTGTGCCAAGCGCTCGAGGCTGAGGAAGCCAAGAATATACAAAATAAAAGCAGAGCATGACAGCAGGAAAATAAGGTATGCTCAGGTATTGTTTGGAGTCGAGCCGACTGTGTGTGTGTGTGTGTGTGCGCGCAGCAGATTCAGAAGTTTCTTACAAAGAGCAAAGAAACTCCGGAGGGAAGCTCCACATCTGCAAGCCTGCACTGGATTCTAATATCAGCTACTTAAAGTATGTAATAGAACTGAAAACTGTGTGTTGACTAAAACTGAGCAGGTGGTGTGTACCAGCAGGAGAGCACTGGGAGGTCTCCTGATGAACTGGCCGGCTGAAACGCCTGCAGATGCTACGGAGGTAGAGATCAATTCCAAAGAAAAAAAAAAGTGGCTGGATTTGGATAAATTGAGAAATGACTTATTTTACAGTTAAGAGAACACAAACACCCTTAATTCCAGCCTGAGTCTCACTCTGCACAATGACGTCTTGCAGTTTGACAAAAGAACCTGTTGGAAAGTTTCTCAGCTGAAGGCCCGCAGTACGAGCACAATTTGTGGTATTTGTGACAGCTAATTTAGAGGCAGTCGTGCTCCAGTATCTCTTGTGCTCCATTTTATATCAAATTAAAGTTACCTTGCAACAGCTTTAATCAGGAATTAAAGTGTGACTCCAAGCTGAATGCTTGATTTTCATGATGCGAGCGAGATGTTGTGGATGGAAGTGTTGGCGGGGAGCCATAGCCTTGTGTTGCCATGTAGTTGTTCCAAGTCAGGCAAGACCTTACTATGCCACACACACACACACACACACACACACACACCGCATCATCACAGCTCTTGCCCAGCCTTCCATCTGAGGATTAGGCAAGCTTTGTTAACATGTTGTCAAGCAAACTTCAAAACAACCCCCATCTTAATCCTCTGCTATCCTTCAACCTCCTCCACACATACATGCACGCACGCACACACACACACACACCTCTTGTTCTCCATCTTTCTTTCTTTTTTTTAAGTGTCCCAGCTTTGAAGAATAAAGTGATCAGAAGCGCTAGTGACGTGATCATGGCAACGACCTACACACACACACACACACACACGTATACAGAGTCAGCTTGATGCCGATCACCCATCATTCCCAATCAGGAGGATATTACACAAATGCAGGTGAAGGAACAGACCAGAGGAAAGGACGATATCAGGAAGAAGTCTAATTCTTGTTAGTTCCGACTAAAAACTGGACTTAAAAACTTGTACTTTTCAAAGTCAGACTAACATTTTCAGCAGGGCCTGAACAGTGCGACTGTTGGCCCACGTTCTGTAGTGCTGCTGCTATTGTGTGTTCAACCTAAAAGTCAACAGCACATAGTCGGGGGGAGTCACGGTGGGCAAAACTACGGCAGAAACCGACGTATATCTGGGCAGCCGAGCGGAGCCAAACAGACAAATCGATTCCTCCTCATTTGCATTATCGGGACAACCCATCAGTCTGACTCAGTGACTTCATCGAGCTTCAAGTCCAGCTCCACTGGAACTTTGTAACCAAATGATGAATTAAGGTCAGAATCTCTGCACATGTGATGCCTGTTCATTAGTGAGATAATCAAGAAAGAGCAGAGAATGTCGATGCCGGATGTGATCGAACTGTCTGCAGGATCAGTCGTCTATGGTTACATCCTGGGGAGAGGGATATCCGTGAGCGCTTGCAGTGCATAAACACTCCTTACAAAGATAAATGCACATTTGGGAGGTCAGTGGAAGAAAAACCACAGTTACTTGAAAGGTAGTTTATGATCATGGGATGTTCGTGTGTGGGTAATTGAAGTTCCTGGAAATTAAGTGTTCATAGGCAATTTTCTGTGGTGGTCCAAGTCCTGTTGGTTATTAGAGCAATGAAACCGTCACCAGAACAAACATCAAGGCAACATAGCGAGAGTAAGACTGAACCTCTCAGCTTCAGGTTCATACCAAGAACGCTGCATCATAATCATCTCAACATAGCTTTACACCTTAGTTGACTGTGCTCAGCCTAACATGGCAGCCACCATCCTCCTGCAGACACGTTTACCCAAATCAAGCTTCACTGATCTGAAGTCAGCAGCCTTTTGACCTGCACTGCTACCTGGACCTGAAGTTCATCAGTCAGGGAGGAGGAGGGCTTTGCTCTGGTCTTTGCTTCGTGTTGCATGTGTCGTCTCCCAAGAGAACACTAGGAGTCAGACTGCCCCCAAAGTGAGGAGGTCCAGGCTCCATGACACTACGGTCCACTTGTCCCCATGAAATTCCCTGCCTTGATGAAACATTTCAGTCCCTTCCACAATGATGCAGCACATAATACAAGAACATGACTTCCTATGACCATACGCTGCCAGTCAAAGTAATTGAACCGCTGCCATCATCTGAACTCCAAATGTATCTTTTGGAAGAATTGAGGGGAACTGGAACTGTTCTGGGTGCTTGTGTGGTTCCCCGATGCCTCACAAAGTCACTTTATGCTGTTTTCTTTTTTCCCCCAGCCAATTTGTCACTCGTCTTTTAATTTGTGTGTGCAGCTCCTTCATTTGCTAATTAAAGCGGAGTGTGTTGCAGGGGGTCAGCAGACCTGTATGATGCGTCCCTGACATGATTGATTGTGACTGTCAGGGCTCTCAGCTGGGCGGCTCTCAGCGTCGGCCCCCGAATAAAGGATTACACAGGCCCTCGGTAACCTTGGCTGGCTTTGAGCGCCTGGGTCCCCGCATCAAAGACCCGGCGGGAGACATTAGCATTTTTAATCAGCCAGCCAGGCTCCGTGCTGGCACAGGACGCCTGATCACCTTCATCTGAACGACACAGAGAGCAGAGACACGAGGGTGGTATGGACACATTAAAAAAAAAAACACAACACCAAACCACATACACACCACTCCTTACCACTGGTTTAACTTTCTTCAACATCACACAATCTTCTCCCGTCATCCTTTCCACAAAAAAAAGAGATAAAGCTTCACATCTCTCTCGAAGTCTCCTCGTATGCTCTTTCCCCCCTGGAACCATGCAATTAAAGCTTCCACTTGGAGATGAAAAAAAAAAGGGAGGGGGCCATTTTGTTTAAGAAAGTGCTGCATGTTCAATTCAATCTAAACCTTTGAGTGGCCATCAGATGACATGCCATAAACACAGGTCTCTCCATAATCTGACTGGTGGAGTTGAAGAAAAGAAAAGGAAAAAAAAAAAAAAAAAAAAAAAAAAAGCTTGGCGTGGACAAAAATGGGACAGAAGTAACCTGGACCAACGTACCAAAGCTGGAACTTCACCGTGTGACTCCAGCGCCAGCAGAATCAGGAGGAAACCATGAATAAATGCATGTCTCCTACCTTCTGTCTGATCTGATTGAGAAAGCAGCAACCAGGGCAAACATATGCCATTTGAGCACATTAAATCTTCATCACAGGAAAAAGCCTCTTTATTGGCAGCTGTAGTTTCAGCACAATGACAACAAGAGCCAGAGGGACCAAACGATGGAAGGTGGGGAGGGTAGGAGTCGGGGGGGGGGGGTGTTTAAGGGAACATCATCAACAAACGCTGCAATTCTGATCATATACCAGCAGCAAGACAGGAGGAGTGAACAGTAGCTTCAAATCCAGTCGGTATCACCATCCGTCTATCAGACTTTCATGTTTCTGCTCTCTGCGGTGTGCTATCATGCAGACACGTCTCACACACACACACACACACGAAGAGATGGCATAAACTGCAGAAACAGTTGCTCTAATGTCTGATATGCAAATTCACCATTTAAAAAAAAAGGCAGGATAGTGGCTAAATCTCTGCCCGTCAATAGCCTGGTGAGAGACTTCCAAGGACTTAATATCCCCCTCAGAAGTCAATTATCTCAGCCTGGCAACTTGCATCTCAACAAAAACACACAATTCTGAGCCTTAATCCTTGTATCTCACACTTTTAAATATATCAGAGCTGTAAAACAAAAGTGTCTATTAATTCTCTCTCTCTCTCTTTTTTTTTTAGTGTGTCCTCTACACACACATCCCCCCAATTTTTTTCCTTTGAGGATGACAGATATGAGCGTCGTTTGATGTGACTCATCAAAGCAGGGATCGGGGTGTGACAGGAGCGTCTCCCGATGGTTCCCTCGCTCTCCCGCTGTCAGCTGAACGGACGCTCAGTGAGGAGCCGGGAGGTGACCACTGGAAACTTTTCATTTGATCAACTGATACAGGAACATACAGGCGCCTTCTCCAGCATAGTTCAAAACAGGAATCAAAATATGGACGTGGCAGGATGCATATGCAGTGAAAGGTTCCCTGATGGGCTCCACTCTGTACTGCAGAACATAAATGCACAAAAGGACACAAGGTGTGTCAAAGCTATGCGCATGCACGCGCGCGTGTGTGTGTGTGTGTGTCTGTGTGTGTGTAGTGGTCTCCTCACAACATCTGCTCAGTCCGCACTCTCTCTCCCGAGAGGAGATAGCAAGAGATGAAATGAGAACAAACAAGTGCAGGAGAAGAGAGGCAAGCTCGCAGCAGTATCCTGCCGGCTGGACTTTAAAGAGACTACACCGCCTTCCTCACCTGCCAGCTCGAGCAGATAAGTAGAAGAAATACATGCAACATGGTTTTATTTGTACACACACACACACACACACAATTCAAGATGGTAATTAGTAATTTTTTCCATTACATTAAAAGGAAGCTGATGCACGTTTCAAAGACGCAGCACGTTCTTAAAGCAGCTTTCTGTAACATGATGACAATAAAAATCTAAGAATGAAGCATTTACATAAAAGGTTGACGTTGCTGACCAGGGTTGCCAGATGTACAATAAGTTTGGGATGCACAATATTGGATTTTTATTTTACTGTTGATTTGGCCAATAACTGAAATATTCCATCCATGGAAAGTTTACACTAATATTACAATTTTGTCCACACTGAAAAACCCATAAACAAGTTGGATTTGAAAGGGTGACAATTTCTCTTTATTTCCAAGACATTTTGAAAATCTCATTGTTGCCACAAATAAATGAAAAACTACCATTGATTTGCTGTGCTGATATTAATATTGGCAATCGACTGCTGATACCAATGACACGCGGATATTAACCTGCATAACTAATGATGAATATATCTAATGTTGTGCAGAACAAATTTTAAAAAATATCACAATGAGGCTCTCCTTTTTACAGCATCTGGCATCCAGATTACTGGTGCATTCTCACCACCTCCTGCTTCAGAGAGCGGGCTCGCATCAGCACGTGTCAAGCCACACACAGCCACGTGTCACTGTCACGACCATCGTCATCACCATCAACGTCATCATCCAAGCTTGACTGACTCTTCCTAACAGGAGAAATGCTGCTTACCTGTCAAGACTGAAGTGGAGACGGATGCAGACAGGAGGCAGCAAAAGTAAAAACAGACCTGGAACTAAACTTTAAAACAAAGCAGACTTAACTTAAAGTTCTTGAGATGCTGAGGAAACAAGTAGGAAGGGATGGTAAAACGCAACAAAGACTGACAGGAGAAACACAAACCAAATACAAACTCATCTAACGGCACAACGAGAAACAGGTGTGAGAACAGGAGGGATGCCGAAGGAGCTGATTGGACAAGAAACAGAATGGTGGGGGGGGGGGCTTTGGAGGACTGATTAACTGCCAAGACACAGGTGAGCCATTTTTAAAAAGAAGAAGGGAAACGGAAAAAAGGTGGGAAACAGACAAAGAAAGGAATTAACGCAAAGCCAGACAGAGGAGGGGAGTGAAATTTCAAAATAAGACAGGAACTGACTAGAGAACAAAATCCAAATCAAACCAAGCAACTTCTGTTTAGAGCTTACGCATGGAAAATAATGGCATGGCACCGTGTTACACAATAAGAGTGTAGTATCACCAAAATCCACTCATAAAATTACTTCTCAACCACCATAAATAGATCCACGATCCAGATCACATGACTCCTAGCTGGATTTCAGTCCATCTCTATTGATTCCTTTTAGTCGAAAACAATAAAAAGGTCTCATCCCTTAGTTAATTACGCTAATTACCCGTCTCTTTGCTCTTTCTGGGCCTGGTGCCAGTTGAACGTTCTCTACATGGTCATGGGTATCCAGTTCTAGATGTTCTGGATTTGGATCTTCATCCACCAGGACCTCTGTCCTCTCCTTTCGACCCTGTTGAATGATGTCCTTGTCTTTTTCTCATCCTCTCACGTAGGGTTTTCTTGTCATTTTTCTTTTTGTGCATGTGTGTGTGTGTGTGTGTGTGTGTGTGTGTGTGTGTGTGTGTGTGTGTGTGTGTGTTCAGGTCTCCGTGGTAACAGGAGGATGTGTGGAAAGATATGCGCAGTGGCACCTGGAAGAGGCCCGATGCCTTCACGACCTTATTCTGAATACGTTATTGATTGACTATACCCATGATTCTTGCTCTCTCAGCTTCTGAACACAGAGAAATTATGAAAAGTTCCATCCTGAATCTTACAGTTCTTTGAGATATTTCAGTGAGGACAAAAGCAGATGTGATCCCTACACCTTTTTTTTTAATCCACAACGGGATTGGATCACGTTCATACCAGTCATCTGTTTCGCTACATCGAAGGTAAAACCCAGCTTTTAAGTTGTGCTGCACGCCACGTGACGGTTTGGTAATAGCGGCGTTGATAGCATGGCAGGCAACACAAGGACAACTTTAGCTAGTTGAGCTAAAGTGGTGAAATGACTGCAGAGTCTACAGCTGCAGTTCAAAGCCTATCAGCGTTTGAATCTTAACAAGAAGGAAAAAAGGCCCCTGTGCATAGGGAGAGAGGGCAGCGCCTGGCTCAGATCTTCAACCTCTGTGAACACACACACACACACACACACACACACACACACACACACACACACACACACACACACATACACACACACACACATGAAAACACATACATCAAAACACAAACATTAAAGGGCACACAGACAATCACATCAAGACACACAGCAAGAGCCGCCAGAGTGCTGACACACAAACATACAAAAAGCAAACAAGCCTACACATCTAGAAGTCGCACGTACACACACACACACACACACACACACACACACACACACACACACACACACACACACACACATACACACTCGCGGCATGAGTCCTGTGTCCCTGGCTGGCCAGCTGTGGGAGGTCACACAGACATGACAGTTCTGCTATCAGGCCAGCATTAAGGCCCGCCGCTTTAAACACAGCCTTTTGAAGTCACACCAAAGTCAGACCCCAGGATCTCTCATCTCCCATCTCCCTTTTAACACTGCAGTGCCGACATTTCATTCTGCCCCACCCCCCCCACCCCCCCACCCCCTTTTCATGCTCCCGGCTTTAGATTTTGCCTTTTAAAGACTAATTTTAACTTCTTCAAGGCTAAAAAAAAAAAAAAAAAAACAGGCAAAGGCGTGTCATTAAGATTCTTCCGCCTGACGTGCTTCTTTTTCTGCCAAGTAACGAGCGTTCAAAGGTAGCCAAGGTCCACAAAAGTAACGCCGCGCCTCTGATGTTCAAAGAGAGCAGTCTGATAAACGCAGGATTGTGTCTTTGACAAGTTTGACACGCAGGCTTTTATCACTGGGGTGTCACACTCTTAAAACAGTATCCTTCCTATGAAAGTCGTCATGTTACCTAATGATCGTCATCTTTAAAGCTCTAATAAATCTGTCAGAGCCCTGAATAATTGAGGGAAAGAAATATGATTCCTTCTTGAGATTTGCTTGAATAATATGAAGTCACAGCTTGCCAAAAAAAATGCAACCTTGAAATCTTGTTTTAGTTTTCAATTTGGACAAATTTGAAAGTAAAAGAAACAGCGAAACACTCCAAAGCTCCGAACACGCTCATCATGTTTTATCACGTTCAGATTCACAAAGATGTGACATCATGTTTTTCAAACAACTCCACCTTGTAGAAATAACTGAAATGATGCTTCACGTTCCTGTTACGACGGCGGCGTCAGCGCCACATCATCAGCAACTCCAGCAGAAAGTGAATTAAATGGTGATTAATGTTGTTTGGTAGTTTGGAAAAATGGGTTTTATTGTTGTTCGCTGACAACAACCTTTATAAATTAAAGTTACTGTTGGAAAAGGATCTTTTCTGAGATACTGATACAGTTAACCCCCCCCCCCCCTCCAAAAAAACCCCTCTCTCTATCAAGGCCTCAATATGTGACGCTGGTGGATCCACCACAACTCATCTGGCGAAGGTGCTCCCTGAAAACATGAGCGGATTTGAGAATAGAGAAAATACCAGAGCAGTTCTAAGGTTCTCACGTAGGTTCCCATGTAGAGGAGAGACAAGAACCGTTTTTAGACCTCTAACTTCATCTTTGGAGGTTTTCCTCAGTGAGGAAAGTATGGAACTTATATATAGTTCACCGTCCTTAACTAATCCGGAAGAACCTTGTTGGAGAGCGCCGTGAAACGTGAAGTGAGGATAGTTTGAGGAGCTCAATATCGAACTTATGTATGTGTGTGTGTGTGTGTGTGTGTGTCCCACCATTCCTCACATACACCCCCCCATAGCTGACCCAGGCTCATTTTTCTGTTTACTCCTCTCAGTGTATCGGCGTTGAACAGATCAAACGTGCTGCTAAGCTGTGGGTTTGTTTACTCCGACTCTGACCCACGCCCAGCCAGGGGACGAGCAGCTCTGCAGCTCTTTTTCCACATCAGGCTTTTTTTTTTTTCCTTTTCATCTGGATCGCAGCCTTCAACCCCCCCACCCCACCCCCATCCCCCTCATTCCTACTTTTATGATGACTCCCTTTGCCCTCTTTGCCCCTGAAAAGTTTTGTTCACTGAGGTTTTGGTGTCACTTCTAAACTGAATCGATTGCACCCCCCACCCCACCCCCACCTTCCTTTCTGCTTCTCCTCTGCTGCACCTGTAGAGCTTCAGTCCACACAGTTACACTCCTCTTTCATCGCAATCCCTCAACTCGCACAGCCTGTCCTTGATTTCTCTCCTCCCTCTCACGCGTTCCTCTGTTATCCCGTCTAATTCTCTTCTTTGAAACACTTCTCTCCTCTTTGTGCTCTCTCCCAGTCACGCACACATATACGCACTCCCATGCAAGTAAATGCACTCACATGCTCACACATATGCTGATGCTGGCTGTGTGTGTGTGTGTGTGTGTGTGTGTGTGTGTGTGTGTGTGTGTGTGTGTGTGTGTGTGTGTGTGTGTGATGTGAAGCCAGGTCCGTTTCTTTCCCAGGCAGTCCAGCACACATTTCACCTCCCTTCCTTACTCCTTTTTACTGCCTTTATATTTTTTTCTCTTTCCAACAAGATAAGGGGCAAGAATGGAGTGATGGGCAGGACAGATAACCATAACTGATGATCACTATGTAATAATGTTGAGTAAACCTCTCCTGTCTTACAGAATGGTTTAAACCGAGACATGTCTCAGCCAGATGCATGATGGGATGGAAGAGATTTGAGCTTCATTTCAGCACAAATCATGACAGACTGTGAAGGCTCACTCCTCTGTGTGCGCGTCAGACAGCTGAGACCCACAGACACAGGCTGCTTGTTAGCTTAGCATAATGAATTGTAGTGGATGGGAAAGTTAGCATACCTCTATCATCATGCCCCTCCACTGCTCACGCTAGTTTATTCCGTTTAGTTACGAAGTCTTCTACCATGAGGAGTCACAGTCGCTCTTGTGTATTTTGATGACTTTAGAGGTATGCTAACACTTCCCATCCACTCTCATTCATTGAGCTAAGCTAACTGGCAGTCAGCAGCTCTCTAAAGTTGGTATTCCTGAATAACACCCTACTCACACACCAACCTTCCATAGTATTCCATCCATCTGTGCTGTAACCTGGGAAGTTAACATTAAAACATTTGTTAAATGATTTTAGCAAATGAATTTACTGTTAACTAATACTTAACAAAGCATTAACTAACGATTATTTTTGTACCCGTATGGTTAAGTGTTACCTAACAATGAAATTAAATCAGAAACCTGCCTTAGGAGCCCACAGCTGCGTGACCCAGCTTTTAACTGTCGTAAAATGTTATCATTCTCTCTAGTTAATGATTCAACTGCATAAATTTGCTAATAACGGATATTGATCGCTGATAAGGCTTTACTGCAGGCCTGTCATTTCCAGATGTACACTGAGAGATGATTTAGTACCATCAAACTTTTTGTTTTGGTTTTTGTTTTTATTTAACTTCATAATTGGAAATAGAATCCAAACTAATTTACTTTCATTTGCGGATAGTTTTTATTTCGACAAAGATCACGTGACCTCGTGGTCTTTCAGGGGGGCTGGCTCATATCAAACTGTCCAGAAGTCTTTGGAGTTCTGTGGGTGTTGCATGTATCTCCCAGACTGAATGAAGGTTGAGGTTGTGTTCACGTGCTCCGCCGTCTAACTTTACATACTGTAGTGAATTCACAGAGCCCAGAGGCATCATGCTAATATCCTCCCACTCACTTACAACCAATGGAAGGTCTGCAAAGAAACCTGATCTGGGGCAGCTGAGATACAGCACGTTACAAAGGAAATATGGTATTTGTCTTACGAGAACGTGTCCTTGAATTCTGTCTTGTTTACTGTGATGAGGGAAAAAGCTAGCCTTTTGAAGAAAAAAAATAAAAGAGAGTGATTTGTTGAGATCCCGCTGTGTTAATCTGTTTCTGGTTCACATCGAAGGGGCATGAGAGCATCCATATTGTTTGAGAATCAGTGGGATGTTTAGATTGTAGATGCAGGTCGGTGCAAAGAGAAGCCAGACCCACCATCTCTGCATGTAGAGCCCCAAATAAGAACCACATGTCTGAGCACTGGTTCCTTGATTCTCTCTCTCTCTCTCTCTCTCTCTCTCTCTAAAAAACCCCATTTCCCTCTCTCCACCCCATCTTCATGCTACAGACCCTCACCCTGGGAAAAAACATGGGAGCTCAAAGATACTAAAACACATGTGGTTAGCCATAAAACTTCACATGCACTCTGTGTACCCGAGCTCCCCTCCTGCCTCAGCTCCCATCCCCTCCGACCGCTCTCCCCACCGACGCGCATCGACCTACGAGGAGGAAGAAAAGTCCTACATAAGAAAGGACGTGGAAACAATAGGACAAGAGGAAGCAACATCAGGCAACAATCTGAGCTGTCTGTGGCGGGCAGCAAAAACAAAGAGGTTTGGGGTGTTGGTGGTGGGACAGTGGCGACAGTCAGCATGAAGGTGACTTCAGGCTAGCCATTCCAGCATGGGCCCAGAACAATGCCTATCCTGTGGCTTGGTGGGGCTGCGCTGTGTGTGAGGTGAAATTTAAGACAAATGTAAACACCAAAGGAGGACAATGGTGCTTACTCTCTTTACAAAAGATGCTTTTCCTCCAGCTGCAGAGAGGATGCACAGAGAATCCCCCGGCACAGCCCGGCCTGCTATCATACCTCACGTCCTCAGCGTCCTTTTAGCAGCACAGCATCCGATACTGCTTTGCTAGACCGGTGGCAGATAATATTTCTTGCCCTCAACATCGAACTCCTGTCTTCTTCATTTCCCAAAGCGGCTGTGAGATATATAATCTCTTCAGATTCTTGCCATGTGATTAGGGAGGGAAATGCGATGCCTTTTTGTCTGTCAGTACGGTTGGAAAACAGCCTACTTTGAAAGATTTGTCTCAGAATGTTTTGGTCACATATGTTGGTCATTAAGTTACACACAGCAAAAAAAAAAAAAAAACACATACACACAGACTTCCTTCTACTATGAAGCACTTTTCTTTCAGTACTACTAAAACTGAACGCGCTGCAATAATAACCCCCATGATTCCCTTTTGATGGATAGTGCTAGCTCTCTGTGGCCAGTCATTTAAACATGTTGGTAAATTGGACATGGGTTGAGATTGACCATGCGGGAGTATGTCATTGGTCACAGCCGAATGTAGACAGCATAAAGTCACATGACTGGTCACATGGTAAAGAGGCACAGCTACCACAGTGGCGCCTGGCCAGGTTCCAGATGAGGCCCCCCGATTGACCACAGTCCCACAGCTGTCTGGGATGATGCCTGTGTGGAACAACTCGCATGGCTAATCCAGGTTCCAAATGAAGGGGTTCAGGACCCAAAATTGGGGGGTCTCACTCTCTCGTATCCGTCTATGGTGGAATGATTGGAGTGTATTTAAATGGTGTTGAGGTTGGCTGAGACAGACAGTGAGCTGTTTTTTCCCATGGCCCCGACGCTCAGCTGTGCCCTGGTTTGATGTTTTAGACTCAAACATGCGTGTGCTGTAATCTCACATGCTGTTTTTGGTCAATGCGCCGTCAGCTCACTGAAACAAGGCAACTCCTCCGTTGCTGGGGATTTTCTTGGCAAGCCTATTTCGGAAAAGTGACCTGTACAATAATGACTGGACGTCAAAGCCTCGCTTCCACCAATCAAAGCACATGTGTGTGATCCTGCTACCATTTCCTGTTTAGGTTCCTGCTGCGCTGTTGTTCACAGTCGGAGCCTTTGATCTCCCCTGGTGTGGGTGGAACAGGTAGCAGACGTTGGAGATCATCGAGGGAAACAATAGCAGGCAGAGATGCGGACATGACGGGGCTCAGGTGGCAGGATGGCACAGTTACGCCAGCTGAGTGTCGCACGTGAGAACCCTGATTGTCAGGGTTAGAAAGACGCAGCATTGTATGGATAGAAGATGCAAAACACTGTGTAGAAATATTTAGTTTATTACCCAATAATCACTTTTAAAATGTTTCAAGGCACAAGTTAATAGCAAGAAAAGCTTGCAAGGGAACTTCACGTTTGCCAGAGAATGGATCTGTGAGCGACATGATTAAGATTGATCTGAAACACTTTCGATCTAGCGGTCAGTCTTAGCTCCTATTCCCATCTGCGGTCATGAAATATGGGTCATGACCAAAAGAACGAGATTGAGGGTGGCTGGCATCTCCCTCAGGAAATAGGTGAGAAGTTCAGTCTGGAGTCTGGCCACAGGGCTAATAAATCTCTTCTCTCTACATTTGACCTCTTCTGTGTGTATCCGTCCATCATGACTTGTTATGATCCGTGACGCATTCTCCAACAAGCCAGAGTCCTCGAGGTAGTTGGGGGTCCATTAACAGTACGAGTGATCCTTCCTTCAGGAGTAATTTACTTAGCTGTTCTTTAAACTCTGTCCCGTCCTTCAGTGTTGGCGCCACAGTCAGAAAGGAGTTCATATGGACGTCCTCTTCGCGGGATGAAATGTCTGAGGAGCAAAAGGAAACTGTTAGAATCAAGACTGTTCAATATTTCTATATGAGTGCATCTGGTGGTCGTGCACTTGAACGGTATTCCCCATCGTTTTTCAACCTGGCGCGATGACCGAACTTTAGACGCTGTGCAGGCACATTTCAACGTGGCCCCTCGGTCAGTCAGTCAGTCAACGACCACAGCGGTTACAGGGTTGTGGTCTCTATGACGTTATGCATTGTGAATGTGTGCATTTTAGGACTCATCTGAGCCTCAGCTGTACTTTGGGGTTATTGCTAGCATGCTATCATGCTAAACTAAGCCAAAAGACATGGTGGAGCATATGCTAAAGGGCTTGATATGCTGGCAAGTTTACATTAGCGAATACAATGTAAGCTGACGATACAATGCCATATGATACAATGCCATATGATACAGTCAGAAACAATATGATACAGCGCAGTTTGTCACGACCTGGTGCAATGCAGTGCCATACTGTTTTTGCTTGTGTTGCTGCATTAAAACACAGTTAACCATAAATTTCTCATGTCTTACATGCCCTGCTTCATTGAGAAGAGTCCTTGATCTTCAGCAGGGAACCTTCACCGCTGTGAGCTCAGGACCAGCCAAATAATGTTCTATCAAATCTCATCAAAGGTTGTGAGGCATTAAAAAAAGTCCTTCAAACGTCCCCCAAATACCCACCATAGCAGTGTACTGCCTAGCTAACCCAGTGCACACCTCAAAAAGATGACCCTATCTAAAATAGCCCATAATAACACATAGCTCAGTTCACAAGGCCTTCTGAGGGTGGAGCGCTGCTGAGTGAGAGCCTCTTAGTACTTAAAGAGTCCAAAGGATGGCCTTCAAGTGTATGCACTGACCTTTGCTGATAAAAGGCCTGAAAATGGTATTTTAACAATATCATGATGCCCTTTCAATATGAAAGGCAGCATAAGCAACACTCTTAGCCAATGTGACTTAAAAGGAGGGAGGGTGGCGGAGAGGAGCCGCGCGTGCAAAGTTGTGTGAAGATACCAGGGAGCGTGTCTGTGAAGCCAGAAGCACTTAGGTGTTTAAATTAATTATGAGAGGCCGCCTCGCACGCACTCTGATCATAGTTTTCTCCTGTTTTCTTACACAAATGTGCGTCTCAACTCCATTGAGGGAAAACAAAGGGTTGACATTTTAAAAAAACAAAACGAAACAAGAACCTGTTGGTCAAAAATATTTCAAGTGCACATGGAGCGAGTCTAGAATGCACTCCGAGCTGGGCTTTTTATGAAAACACTAGTTTTCTCTGTAAAGCTCTCGTAAACTATCCTGATACTGTGTATAGTGTATAGTATGTAGTCCTACATGATACTGTATTGTAGTACTAATTCAACTGCTGTACTTTTGGTAAATGTGGAAAAAGTTGATGGAAAAGTAATAATTACATCCTTCCAGTGACTTAGAAAGGGTTTTCAAGATCTGGGATGTACAATTGCTTCCAGATCACATCTTACTTGTAATATTACCAGTCGTTCAAAGTTATTTTTTGAGATTTCTTGTGTAGAAACCAACCAATATACGGATCACATGACATCACACAAGAACACTCTTGGGTATATTGAGGAATCGTCTTTTTTATTAATGTTTTATTATTGTCTATTTTGAACGAAATTGGAAGCAAAGATACAAAAACAGTAATTCTTAAAAACCAAAGTAACAATGTATTGATTGACAGAATGGTACGGTGCTGGGACAAAACTGGGACATCAAGTAGATCACTGGAACCCAGAGATGAAGTATTTGATTTGACTCAGCTAAAAATAAATCCTAAAAACTACAGTTTAGTCTTTGTCTGAGCAGCTTTTGCTTCAAATGTTCATCTGTCGTAAGAAATTACATAAACCTATTACAAACATTTAATTATCTACTTGTGAGTCACAGACGGGAAGTGTGCGTCCGGAGACTCCAACCTACAGTCTCTACCTGCAGGTTTTCCTCTATTCCAGCACTAATTGGGTTGGAGCACAAGACGTTTTACACTCACAGTTCATAAAGTGCCACAGGAGGCCGAGAGCGCTGCCATGTAAATAGCTGGGTGAAACATACTTATGGTACGTTTTTGCCAAATGTCTCATTATCACACACTTATGCACACATACACACACACACACACACACACACACTCCTGCACTTAAATGCACAGAGGCTCTGGTGGCCAAATTAATGCTGCATGTTTTAATTTCCAACAGGGAGTAAATTAAGAGCTGATAATGGATGCAAATCAGGTGGAGATTTCTCACTGGATCCAAGGAGTTGTACTCCTCTCAGCAGGGGTGTATGCAGTCAAGTTTGCTTCTCACACTCACTCACACACACACACACACACACACACACACACACGTAACTCCCCAATTACAGCCAGGAAAATCCATTCAACTCCCCATGACACAAAACAAGACAAAAACCATAGGAAGCCATTTGATAATTTGAAAAATAGAACATTTTAATAAAGGCTACATCTCTTCATAATTTCAATAATTAAAGTACCGAGGCATCTTTTCAACTATAGAACGCATAATTTACAGTTTACGAGTGGAACCGAGGAAGCCATGAAAAATATTATAAAACATAAACATGATGAAACGGATACTAAACTGCATAAAAATATCTTTTCAACATAACGGCCCCTTGTGAAAACCAAGGGAGTAATAGGACCCTTAAAACGGGGTAAAACACGGCAAGAATCCATGTAGCTACTGTACTCAATTACAACACTATGGATATAGTGTATACCACCACCACCACCACCACCATCATCATCATCATCATCATCGTCATCACCTGCAGCTCATAGTGCAGGATTGCAGTACACTCAAGCGACTCAGTCACACATATAGGTTAAGCACATCGGGGAGCTCATTATAGAGCTTTTGTTGGTAAATATTCATATGGATGTAAACAGTTTGGGGACTGGAGGACCCGTTCAGGACCTCTTAGGAAATACGTAGGCGATTTGTGCAATGCCTGCGCCACCGAAACAAAAGGCACTAAAACAAGACGGATCAAGGCTAGCTGGGCAGAGTCCCAGAGAAGGGAATTAAACATTGATAGCGTTTTTTTCTTCCTTTTTTCTTCCATAGTACACTCAGGGCCCTTCAGAGCAGATGGGGACACAGCCACAAATAGCACTGCAGTAGTAAATATATTATTGAACGTTAAGTGATAGAGAGCCATTGTCAAAGCTTCAGCAGTTACGTCTCTAGCCAAGAGATCAGAGATGTCCCACCAAATCCCCAGGAACAGGAGCGTGTGTCTGTTTGTGTGAGGGTGGGGTGGGGTGGGGGGGGTTATTGAAGAGGTATTTCTGAAGTTCTGTATGGTGGGCCAACAATGAATGAACACATTTCCTTTGCTTGATGCTCAGAATCACACTTGTGAAAATATTTGTGTAGTTTACCAAGCAGCTTGTCCATGAAGAGTAAAAGAGGTCGGGGCAGGGATATTTCCAATAAATAGCAATAGAAAACTTTACACTACAATACAAGCATCACACTACAATGTCATGTACATGTATATCTGCATATGGATAGTAGCAGAGTGCTAGCGAGGGCTCGTGGGCGGGGTCAGTCTGACATGTTGAACCCACCGCCTCGCTTCTCTGTCGAGTGGTCATTCACCTAGAGTCTCAAGAGTTTTCTCCTCTGGAGTTGTTTCAGTCACTACTTTACTTCAAGACAGTCCAACATTATCCAGAGCTGGTCCTCCTCATCCTCTTCTTCCTCCTCTTCTTTTCATTCAGTCCATCTGCTCAAAACTTCAACATTCAAATCCAGTCCAAAAGTCTTAGCTTAAGACGCAGCAGTTGTGCTTCGTTTATGTGTTTATGTGTGTGTGTGTGTGTGAATATGAAGGAGTACATCCTTGGAGGTGTGAAGTGCCTGTCTGGGGGGTGTAATCCACATCCCCGGGAGGTCTCACTCCATCCTCTCCACCTTGCCCAGGATCTTGCCTTCGTAGGTGGGCAACAAGGAGCCGTCATCTGACACCTCCTCGAACACTGCGCCGCACTCGAACTCATCACTGGCCTTCTTGAAATAGTACCTTCAACAGAGAGACAAGAGGAAGTTAATACTCTGATTCAAGCTGCAGGAGAAGTTCTCTTCTAAAAGAACCTGTGAAGGTCAAACACCAAACTGGGCCTGCTGAGTCTCTAGACTCAGGGGTGGAACCTAAGAGGCTGGCTCTTTTCATCCCTTCTTCCCTCCCCTCCTTCTCTCTTTTACTTTTCTCCATTACGCTGTTGTGAGTTTTGCCCCAACTAACGGGCTAATTAGGCCATCGTGTAAATGAAGGGGTCCTTTGACAAAGCCTGAAATTTTGGGTGCCTGCAAGTCTGCCTGTCATTACCCCCCTCCCCACCCACTCCTACACACGACTGCTTGTGCACACGTGAGAAGCACAAGCTTTCAATTGCTCCTCGTCCTGCTTTCATTATTTCAGGGACAAAGAGAAAAGGACGGAGACAAAGTGCAGGAGGAGGAGAAACAGCGAGTACACGGTGTCCTTCCTTGCCCCTGTTGATAGCACAAGCTCTTGCTGAGGAAGGGCAGCCGACTGCAAACTTTCTGAGCGCATGTGTTTGTTGGAGGGGGGAAAAAAAGAAAAAAGGAGGGGCTTCTCGTCAGCCATGACTTCACTGGGCCATTAATGATGCAACCCCACCCCCCCAATCCTCCATCCTCCCTTAGAGGAAGAGAAAGCAGCAGGGGTGAGTTAGTAAAGGGGGTCTCAGAATTCACTCATTAACTATGTAATGGAAAAATGCCTCGATTTGCTCCATGTGTGGGGGGACTGGAATGTGTGTGTTTGTTTTTAACGAGTGGAGGCTGACAAACATGCAGTATAAAACTCAACTATAGTCTTTGCCTGTGAGTCGGATATTCCTATCAGCACCAGGGTGGTCATTAATAGAAAGCAGGTAGAGCCTCAACAAAATGGAGCGTCCCAGGGCCATGTGGTTAATCTGGGGGTCGGGTCCTAAAAATGAACCTTCTGAATAATATCAGATGGGTTGTGGGTGGAGAATATGAAATACATTCCGATCTCATAGATATAATCCACATGTATTCCACAGTGAAGAGCTGCGGTTCACTGACAGCTTCGATTTTTTTTTCTTCAGGAATCTCGACTCTTAACTGTGGCTGTGTGAAAACAGTGGAAGTGAAATGTCCATGCAAATGTGGGCGGGTTCAAAATCGGAGAAAATAATTTGATCGTGTGGGTGGCGGGTGGATGATTTATGTGAACATGCGGCTTCTGTCAGGAGATGCGCGCATCACTAATAGGAGGTCTCTCAGAGGGAAATAAAGAGAGTAAATAAGAACATAAATAAGCCAGAAAGAGCACAAGACACGCCTGATAATTGTCTTCTATCTGCAGCAGGAAGAAGAAAAAAACTGTTCTACGCTTTCAAAAAAATCTTCAAAGAACCCTGATCTTTTCTGCTGAGGAGACAGTCAGAGAGAGTCTGAATTTCCACTGGAACATGTTTTATGTGGCTAGATCCCCCCCCCCCCTCCAAGTTCCCCCCTTCTTTCTCCGTTTGCACTGACATCTGGCACCAATATCGTCTGGCAGGGCCCGGCAGTACTGTTCTTTGTTGAACTGCTGCCATGTTGAAATGACCCAACTCCACACATTCTCTGGCTGCTATTAAAGAGCCGCGCAGCTCTCCTTCCAAAAAATGTGGATGGTATGACACAGGAACTGAGATAGTGAGCCAGAGAGAGAGACAGAGAGAGAGAGAGAGAGAGAGAGGAGAAGCAGGGGCAGTGGGGGTGTGGGGAGTGATGGGGTGGTGTGTGTGTGTGTAGGGGGGGGGTTATTGGGTGGTGGGGGGTGAACACACAGAATGCTCATCGTAGCTGTTGATCCAAAAACACTGCACATCTGGATAGGAAGAATAGACGAATAGGTTCCTTGACTTTTCTCGAGAAATCATGTGATAGCCGCTAACACAATTCTTGACTCATGCTCATCCTTGAGACCATGGCAGCCTCAACCGTGAATGTTTGATCTTTTGCCTTTAATGCCCACTGGAAAGAGGCAATCAAACGAAAATCTCTCCGCAAACACATCCAAGCTCTGCAGCCTCAGTCATAGCTCTTAGTATGGCAAACAAGAGGATCTGGCATTTAACAACCTGTCTTTCAAAAAAATATCCATAAAATGATTAAAACGTGTGTATACAATGTCCGCTCAATGTGTGCACAAATGTACAAACATCAATGTAGAGGGAGAGGAAAAAAAAGCACCCTGATAGCATCAGTGAAGAATTTGCATGCTGGCCATTTGTGTGAGTCTTTGTTGGTTGAAATGAAAGGGGCCGGGGCTTCAAAGCCATGTGTATTAAGTGTGCCTTAGCATGGAAATCAATACCAGATGGGACCCAAATCGCTGCAGTTCAAACTCTCCCACTAACCCTCACACCAACCCCCCTTCCTTTTCATTGCCCCCCCAAACAAACACACATAAAAACACTGACAACAACACTCCTCAAAAGCAAAAAATAATTGTGGAGAAAACAATACTTGAGCTCTGAGGTCACGGGCGAACTAGAATTAAAAGATATAAATATCTGCATTGTAGCCTACGGCAACTAAGCTAGCTGATGTTTGTAGTTCCTGCTTCTGTGTACGGTGTCACCGTAGGTGAGATTACCGTTTGATTCCTCTGCTCACCTGTAGTTGCCCTTCTTGCGTAGCTGCTCCTTAAAGTGGCCCAGGGTGAGACTATGGCTCTTCATGGTCCTCCGGTAGGGGATCTCCTCTCCACAAAAGAAATACGTCACCACCGTCTCCCCGCCGCTTACTATAGCCTTCTTACACTCTGTCCTGTCAGGAAACACAGGGAGAAGAATGAGTGGACAAGCTAATAATACGTATGATAAAGAGAAATCATGCAGATACAGAAGACAGCACTGGACTAGAAATACAGTAACTGGCTAAAGAATAACACTACAGAGAGAGTGTGTGACCCAGTGCCACCAGTAAGTGTGTGCTTGTGTGTGCATGGAGAAGGGGTACAGTATTATCAATTCCCCTTCAGCTATGTCCAAGGCTTTGTAGGCCCACTTCAGAGGAGCTCTCTCGCT
Organism: Aulostomus chinensis; assembly: GCF_037954235.1. Classification (NCBI taxonomy): domain Eukaryota; kingdom Metazoa; phylum Chordata; class Actinopteri; order Syngnathiformes; family Aulostomidae; genus Aulostomus; species Aulostomus chinensis. Next base: position 11,564,982 of record NC_141337.1, on the reverse strand, counting down.
TTGCTAAGCTCTGCTCGCCCCAGCCAACTGCCAGCTCACTGAAGGACAGCCAATAAAAATGATACATATATATGAAAGGGATGTCTCAGTCAGGTGGTGCACTGACTACACATTCCCCCCACACAGCAAAAATACACAAGATTCATGCAAACACAGAGGCTGAGCCAGGCCTCTGTGTACAAAGCTTAAAATAAGCTTTGCAAAGGGGGTCACCTTCTCTTTTGAGTAAAATGTATGTAGGTGTATATGCACATGTATGCTATGTAGGTTCTGCACATGACTACTCGTCTGTCTGCCTACATTTTGAGTGCAGGTGACAAGTAGGAAGAGTTAAAAGGGTAGAAGTACACTGCAAGGCTGAGAGGAGGAAGAAGAGGAGCAGAGAGGAGGAGAGGAGAGGGAGGGCAGGACGCTAGAGGCATCGTACTCTTCTGATCGGACGCTGGCGCCGGTTATGGGGAGGCCTGTGGGGATGGGAGTCAGAGGGACGGAACTCCCACTCTGAACAGGCACAAGGTGGTTCTTCTCTCGCTGGAGACTGGACACTGAATGTCTGCAGAGAGTTATGGAGAGAACTTTGTTAATTTTATTAGTGATACACAGTGATATCTGGCACGAAGGAAGAAAGTAGTCTGAGGAGAAGTGCTTCTAGTTTCTGTGTACCTTTGCTTGGTGGTCTTGGTGGAGACCTCTTCCAGTCTGCGGCAGGCCTCCTCCAGCTGGGCCAGAGTGTTGGGAGGGGGCAGGGGAGGCATAGCAGGGTCTTGGATGAATGGCTGAGCTGGCTGGTGGCCACGCAGGTGGCCACAGCTTCCACCACCGCCCCATGTGTGTGTCTGAGTCGAGGACCCTCCAAAAGATTTTTTGATGCTTTGGGTACTGCAAGAGAGAAAGGCGATCAGACTACAGGCAGTCACGTCATGCAAGATGAGAAAATATGACCAGCCAGAGTTCTTGTGTTTGAAAAGTCAGACTACAGCCCAAGCTCACCTGTGAGACTTATGCCTGCCCTGTCGTTTACTTTCCAGTATCCACTGTAAGACATTCTGGGCAGGATCCGTTGTGTCGGTAGGCAGCTCTAAGGGCCCACAATCCTCCATACACCTCTCCGCTACACCATCTTCAGCCCCTGAACGACACACACGCCTGGACAGAGAGCTGGAACGCCTGGGAGGAAGAGTAACAACCACTGTTATATTATTATAATCAAGTTGCCAACATGGGAATATTTGGAGGACCCTTCCAGGAACTGACCCCATGCTGGTGTCTGTTGAAGTGGCTCCACACATCTCTCTGCCCAGGCTACGGCTGCGCTGGTAAGGCTGGCAGGGCTGGCATTCACCATTGCTGGAGCACAAGCCATGTACCCTGAACGCTGCCTCCCTTTCAATCTGCTCCTTAGACTTGGGGCTGGCATGATGGTGGATGTAGTGGTGATGGATGTGTTTTGTGCTCTGCCTGTTCACAAGGGACCTGCTGGGGCCTGACGCAAGAGTAAAGGCTCCTTGGTCGGGACTGGAAATGGAACTAGAAGGCCCAGTCCTCACCATGGCCTTCATTCCGAATCCTGGCCGAGTGAAGGGTTTGTGCTCTGGTGAGCTGGAACGAGGCGAGTGCCAGATGACAGTAGGGGACTGGCAGCCAGGGGTCTTTAGGACACGAGAGAGGTGATCATCCAAGATGGCCTGAGGGTCCTCATCAGAGGAGCCAGGGAGGAGGGTCAACGGGTGGGGAGAAAGCTGAGGAGCGCTTCCCATGATCTCTATATCCTCTCTTTCCTCCTCCTTGTTAAAACAAGATGGCATAGAACATTATCTATTTAAGAAAATAACTTAAACTAAACCTATAAAAAAGAATCTCACACAAACCTCTTGAATCTGCTGAAGCCTCTCCTCCAGAGAGCTGATGGTATCCTGCTCTCTCTTCAGGCTCTCCAGGCGGGAGATGAGCTGGGCCGCAAATTCTGCCGGCTCCATTGGGACCACATCTTTGGGAGGACAGCGGGTGCGCTTTGGGAAGAAGGAGACACATTAACTATCGGATCATCAACAAGCTTCACTGACGCACATTCGACAAGGCTTCGGACCCGTCTCGGCTGATACATCTACATTTATGACACGGTGCCTTCTCCATCTTTGGCAGCACTAATCGGGGCTTGCTCATAGGCACCCAAGGCTAAGGGGTTATTTCAAGGGGTGGCTGGCCTGGGGTATGGTCATGCTGGGTGAGGCCTCGGCTGGTTCTCTCTGTCATCATCAGCAGGCCTCTTTTTAAGTCGGCTCACATCAAAGGCTTCCTCAACAAATATTAAACACCCAGTGGGGGGGGTGTGTGTGTGTGTGTGTGTGTGTGTGTGTGTGTGTGTGTGTGTGTGTGTGTGAGGGGGGGGGGTGATAGATAGATGAGAAGCAGTGACTTTACATCTAGGAAAAAAAGTCACGTTTAGACAGGGGGTGGAAGAGAACTACAGGGAGGAAAGGATGAGGGAATTAAGAAGAGTCGAAGCTCAGATCCAGAAAAGTGTACAGGAAGGGAGAGAAAAACAAAAAGAAAAGGTGGAGATAAAAGAAAAGATGCCGCATAAAGGATGGAAGCTCAGAAAGGTTGAGGTACTTAGCACATCTCTCTCTCCATGCATTCAGCATATTTGTGGTACAGTATTGCGATAGCATGAGGACATGTGTGCACCCTCGTCTTAAATTATTCGCGTTTTTGCAGTGAGGCTTTCTTGATTTTTCTTTCTTTTTGTTGTTTCTCCCATCCCTTTGTAGTAAGGATGAAGGCGAGAATAGAGCGAGAAAAAGGCGTTCTGATGGAGCCTGAGGGTGGTGCACCATGGGAATGGCAGCCATCGCCAAAAAATCAGATGGGAAACAAAAACAAAAGTGAAAATAAAGCAAAGGGGGACAGTGAGAGAAGAGTGGCGAGAACCGATCTGTGGATCTTTTCCACACAAACAGTTGATGCATGTCATGATGAGGAAAAAAGAGGCTTACACTTGTTCTTTTTTTATTAAAAAAAAACAACAACGAAAGTCTGTTTGAACACTTTCCTCTATTTTGGAACTTCTGTCCTTCGCAAAACCTGAAGTTAGCTTCTATTAAGCCTTAAGCTAAAAAGTCCCCTTTGACCCACAGAAAGCTCACATGACATGCTCAAACTCTTCCCTTAGATCCCCCTCTTTCTTTCTTTCTTTTTTTTTTGGTGGTGGAAAAAAGGGGGCCAGCTCTGTTGGAAGTTGTCACTTTCCTGTGCGTATGCTCCATTCATCCTTGGATCAAAGCGCTGCGTGTGCGTGCATGTGCATGTGAATGTGTCTGAGTATCTTTGTGTTTTTGTTGGGGGAACCAGGCTGATTTCAGAGCCCTCGGGATAAAGCAGCAGAGATCTTCCTCATCTCTCCCTATTCTCCATATTTACATCACTGGTTAGGGAAGAAAAACCCTGGTGTGTTCTGAGCGCCGTGGCGATAAACAGCTTAGAGACCTCCCCGTCTCCCGCAGACTTCAAGGAACCCTAATGGGGGTGTAGGTGACACCAAAGGTAGCAAGGGGGCTCATGTTTGGATGTGTGTGTGTGTGAGTGTGAGTGCACGCGCGTGTGTGGAGGCTGAGTCTTTGACGTTACTCTTCAGATCTTTGCCGGTGTTGTTGAATTGAGAATGTGGAATACAGTTTGTGCGGTACTATTCATAGAACCAAGAGAGACCCGGAACAGAGGGTGGTATGGAAATTACACTGTGGTATCCCGGTTCGAAAAAAAAATTATGTGCATGTGCGTGTACTTACAGGGAAAGCAGGAAGAGAGACTTGGCTGTTCATCCTCATGTTACGCTGCATCTCTCTGTGTAGTTGTTTCTTGGAGCCCAGTTTGTAGGGTGGGATGCCATCTCTGAGGGTTTACACACACACACACACACACACACACACACACACACACACACACACACACACATCACAAAGGTTAATTACTCAGTCAAAAAGTTTAAAGACCAGACAGTCATTCAGGAAGATGCTGGTTAGTGGGCAGATCAAAACCGACTTCAAGCAAGATGAAATCTAATTTATTACATCTCCAATTTTATTTTTCTTCTTTCAAGCTTAATCTGATATAAGAACAAAATGAGACACTTAATCATGTTAGCATTTCTAATCTTGCATGTGTGTCAGAGTAGAGACACGTTCCTGGGTGAGGTGTAAGGAGGTTCCGTTTGCCCTAGATATGGCACTCCATTCAACACTTCACACACCACAAACACATGTTAAGCTGAGGATACTGTTAGTATTCACCCCTCGTACTTATTCAAAGAGTTTCTGCAGGACAGGACCCAAGTGTGTAGCTAACCTGGTTAAATCTATCTGAGGGACTGAACGGCTGACCGGCAACAAAATCTGAAATCAAACAACAGCCAAGCTCCATCTTCAAACTGTGGCAGTTGACAGTATAAAAACAGTCTTTTTCTCCCATGCTAAACAGCAGTTTCCTGGTGACCTAGCCTAACCGAGGAACACTTTTCCACTTCTGCTTTGAAATGCCACAGTCATGCGCATAAGCAACTGCCCCCCCCCCCACCCCTCGCTCCCTCCTCCCATCTTCATTTGGCAAGCGCTGCCTCTGCCTCTGATCTACGCACATCAAAAGGCTGGTTTGTAAGATAAGGTAATGTTTGAAGTCTGCGCAGCTGCATTCCCCAGCGTCCAAGCAAATCCATAAATAAGATATAAGCAAAAATTCCCCCTCCGCCACTCTCTTTCTCTTCCCACCCAACTGCCTCCTCCCCTGTTGTTTCCCCCCCTTTCTACACTTTTCTTGATCTCTAAATGGGATTCAAATGTTTATGTGTCCTTTTAACTGACCTAAAGTGTGGCAGATATCCTGTTTGAGGCCAGTGTGAGTGTGTGTGAGTGTGTGCGTGTGTGTGCGTGCCAAGCTTTGTCACTGCAATGAGCAAAGTACAACAGAACAGGACAATATGGGCCTTGGCTGTTGGCTGTCTAGAGATATGCCGGAGCGCAGGACTCCCTGTTGTAAAAGACTCTTTATAGCAGTCATATTCATGTGTAGCCCAACCCTCTGGCTGAGCTGAACATCAGCGTCTCCATCTTAAATGTATCATTAGCTTTGTCATGGTTAACCTTACCGTTTTGCTGACATCATCCACGTTATAACTTTTACACCTCCCTTATGACATGAGCTAAAGACAAATGATTACCAGGATGTGTCTGTTACACAGCCAGCTGACCTGAGCCCTCCAGGCCTTGAGCAATGACCATAAAGTGACCTCATAGCGCCTTGTCACTTTAGTGACATGTGAATATGCTGAATAATCCCCAAGAGGAACGAGGCCTGAAGGCACGTACAGAGATAAGAGCCAGTAACAAGTGAACAGTGGCAAAATGCTTTTGTTCTGACACAACGTGATTCACAATTTTAATAACTGAGGGATCAAGTTCAGGTCATCAAAATTGAAATACATGGTGGTTTTGTTCGTACGTGATTGGCCACGCCACGATTCTGCAGATGACAGCAGATTTGTCAATATTGAAGATAATCATTAGTTGCAGTCCTACACTGCTTTGTTAAACCTGTGCCAATGTCATCAAATGTATCAAGTCTTTTTGACTTTACTGAACAACGAGTACACAAAAAGAAAACAGTGTTCAAAGATGGAGCTTGGCACTGACACCAGTGTTATATCCTGCCGGCTCAATTGTCTTTGTTTTCTCTAACAGATTGACTAAGAGGCAAAAACACACTAAACCAACATCAAAGAACCAAAGAGCTTATGTGTCGCTTCAGACTGCCTGTGTCTGGGCCAAAAAAACTTGCAAATAAACACACCATAGTTTAGCTGACGGTTAACACACTCAAACCTTCTGAGTCTGTGTGAAAGGAAATAAGACTCCATTCCAGCAGGAGGCGCTGGTATGTATTTAGGTACTTCTTATGGTTAATATATCTGATAAATACTTGCAAACGGCCTGAGGGTTCTTGACTTAAGTTTTTTCGCTCCCTTAATTCAGTTCCACGTCTTCTGCAATTATTTGCTCATGAGAGAACGACATCCCTCAATATGTGCTACTGGCTGGGGAAGTTGGTGCCAGTGTGCAGGACACAAAGGAAATACCAGGAACACAGACGCTCACTGATGACCCAACATTGACCATCAGCGTGATGTGTCAGTGGCTTCACACTCCCTTCACCTGGAGGAGCTGACAGCCCTTTTCTTTACTTTTCCACAGCATCTCATTTCACATTCCACATATGCACCACTTACACTGTCACACTCGCGCAAACATGCATATTCACTTACACGCTGCTGTCAGTCACGGACATGGCATCATCGGTCAACGCGTCGCTGGACACCTCGCTGTCATTGGTGCTGCTAACGGGGGCAAAAGAGCCAGCGTGGCAGGTGCTGACGGAGTCTCCTCTCTTGTATGATCTGGAGAGGTTACAACAACAGATATTAGATCAGGACAGTTTCTAACAGGTGGATGACATGTCCTTGCTACTTCCTGAGGAGCAAGCCAAGTATTTTACTGGGTTTAATGATGCAGAAAGGGAGTGTGTATACTGTCTGTACAGTATAGGTGTTATTACTAAAAATCAGACCTGTAAAAAAACAATCTGACTGGCTACTTTGGAACCTAAATACCTCATCCCCTCAAATCCAAGTTTGCACTTTGGTTTTTCTCCTAATGTCCCATTTATGTCCCCTTAAATAGCCCACAATTTCTCTCTTTCCATTTCTCTCACTCTTTCCTCAGCATTCATCTCCCGCTGTGCATGCATCCTTGCCATGGTACAGGAGGAGGAGGAAGGGTGGGTTAAAAAGAAAAAAAGTAAAGAGCGGAAGCATGAGAATGTGTCAGAGAAGGAAAGAATGGGGAGAGGAGAAAAGCGGGGTCTCCATGAGGAGAGAGACCCAGCATGCTGTAGGGCCCCAGCTCCAGGCTGACCTTCAGAGGGGGCTTGCAAAGAGTCAGGTATTTAACACAGCTGGCCTTGCATTCTTCCCTCCCTGCCTCTCTCTCACCCCCTCATTTATCCTTTCTCCTCCCTCCCTTTCTTTCATGAGGTGCACCACTCCCCTCCTCCTCCTCCTGCCACCCCTCTCCCTCTCTGTCCTTCCTTTCCGCTCTCTTTCCCCTCACTTTCGCTCCAAAAGCATGCCTCCTAGTCCCCATCCCTGAGTTTTCAAAAGGAAAAAGATAAAAGTGGAGAAGGCGGGGGAAAGCAGCAAAGGAGGGAATCAGAGGAGAATTGACGCAAACAAGAAAAGAGGGAAGAAGAGAGTGAGAGAGTTGGGGTGGCGGTGGAGGGAGATGTTGATTCTGCACTGTAGCTCCTGCCGTTCTGGATTTTTTTTTTTTTTTACTTTTCAAAGAGAACCTGAGTCAGATGAGAAGAGGTGAGGAGAGGGAAGTGGAAAAGGGAGAAATGGGTTCCACATGTTTTGAATCTGTATGGTGACAATGGGAAGGGAGAAAAAAGAAGAAAAAAAAGAGAACTATTCTACTAGCTTGAAAGCCAGTGATGGGAACAATCCACCATCCACAACCCTACCAGCACTCACGAACTAGCTGTCAATCCATATTCTCCAGAGCAGGTATCGTCTGCTCAGTCTGTCACGTCATTATAAAGTTAAGATCCTGGTGCGACTTGTGATTTAGAGGCCCATTAGCAACTCACAGGGTGTGCCAGTGTCGGCACCATCTGAGAAGACTCAGTCACCAACGGATTATCTGTATTCAACTTTACAGGCCTATAAACCCCTGGAAGAAGTTATACAGGTTTGAAGTGTGATTTCACCCTCTCAGATGAGAAAGGTTGCGATAAATGAGCAGAATAATAAAAGATCTGTTTCACAATCCCAACTATAGATCTGCTATAGATGTGTATCCCTGCAAAAAGGCTTGAGGACAGTGCGGTTCAAGAGAAAGCATAGCATAGCAATGTCATCATCTATTATTTGCTGGCTGGGGCCAGAGCCAGCCCTGCTCTGTGAACTCTACCCGTGGAAGACGATCCCTCATTCTGCGGAACTATTTCAAAGGCCCGGAAATCCAGGCGAGCGCCAGCAGAGGGCTGCTGCTGCTGCTGCTGCTGGAGATGGTGAGATGGAGAGAGGGTGCCAAAGAGAGCCAGAGAGTGAAAGACCTGACAGTTTTAAGAAAGTTAAGAGAAACCCTGAGGTGATACGGAGGGAGGGTGCATAAGAAAATGCTTCAAGGTGCCAATAATGTGGATTGTTGCTTCTGATGTGTACAGCATGAATTCTTTTCTAAATCTAACCACAGATTTATAAAAGAAAGGTCTTGCAGCCTTACCTGTAACCCCCCTCCATCATCTCCACTGCCCTCATGGACACGGGGGCCCTTTGCGTTTTTGCTGCCAGCCCAACCAGCGCTTTGGCTTTGAAATCACAACTCCACTCCTCTTCTTCATTGAGAGTAGGCAGGTATCCACATACTACTTTCAGGTTGCCCAACCCGTTTGAGTTGACGTGACTTGGGTTTTCTCCCCCAGTCCTCACATACTCGAGGTAAATGTCAGAGGTCAGAAACATCTGGTAGGCGTTCTCCTCCATATTGGTTTGGATTTCAGTCTGTGCCTGGTCGAACATTGCCGAGTCTATGTGCTGCTTCTTGATATTATCCCGAATGAAGGTTTTAGTTGCTGGCTTCAGCTGTTTGGCAACAATGCTGTTGTTTTCTATGTAGCGTTTGTAAATGGCTTTGGCGACTCTCTGCGTTTTGGTATCCTTGAGGTCCATTTGCCTGAAGCCATTGCAGGCGAACCAAAAGTCTAAGGTATCAACACATTTCTCTCCCTCCAGGAAGGTCCTAAAAAGAAGAGCACCGTCCTGGTCCCCGAGGAGAGAGTGCAAAGACTTGGTCCACCGGGAGAGTGGTGAATCCGGGGAGGCACTCCCCTCAGGCTCCCCAAGACCATCCTCATTCCTCCTGGCTGAGGAGCCCGGAGAGCCCAGCAGAACAGATTTAGGGGATTCCAGAGGTCTCATCATCATGAGTTTGCCAGGGTAGCAGGGCGCCTCGCCCTCCTCCCCAGGCACAGGGGGTCGAGGAGCATCTTCTCGGAAACTACTGGCAATATGGTCCATAAGCGGCCAGCTCATGGCTCTGAAGGCAGAAGGAGAGAGCCTGTGTGCTGTTCGCCTCCTCTGAGCTTCTACTGTAATCTCCTCACTCTCTTATGTCAGCGGGGGAGCTTCTCTCTGGCAGCCCGTCTTCTCTCTAAAACACAAAGTATTGATCTAATCAAAACCAGATCCGCCCCAACTTCAAAGGGAGCGAGAAGCAGCAAGAGTCTTTTCAGAAACCTCACTGACTTTTACAGAAAATACAGGCTAGTCCACAAACTGAAAAACCGCTGCAGCAGCATTACATAAACACCAGCTCCTCACATCTCAACACAGATTTCTACCGAGGCGCTATTGGATAAGACGCAAATTAGTGCTTTTACACATCACTATCGAGCAGAAAACCACCTGAGCGACACCTGGACTGATTCTCATTTCCATTACCAAACACTACAAGAGGTAATTCTACATATGCAAAAGAAACTAGTGGGGGTGGGTGCCATTAATAAATCATGTATCCTCTAAAGCGTTACGCACGGCTTTATTAACGCTTCCGGATCAATCACGCTCGCAGTCAGCTCGCTGCAGGAACGCAAACACATGTCTTTCTTCATCCATGCTAAACTGAGGGGAGCCCGCAAGTACCTGTAGGACACCCGATGCGGGACAAACCGGTCGAGGTCGAAAAATGTATCCGAAGTAGTTGATGGGAGTTAAAGCTGGCGAGTTCGCATGCTGGCAGTCGCTCCTACGTGGTCATACAGGGGTCGTTACTCATGTTTGAGCTTCTCCGTCGTATAGTTTTAACGGCTGACATGCATTTGTCACTTTAAGGGTCTAAACTTGCCGAGCATTATTAAAAAAAAAAAAAGATTAAAAAAACAGCAGCTCCGGTGACCATTCACAAACCCCAATTCTTCTCAAAATACTATAAAATAATATTCAATTTAACCGGGTGTATTACACCCCCCCTCCGCGTTTTTAAGTTTCTTCATCTTATATTTAATGACACTTTACGGTAAAATCTTAAGTCTACTGAAGTCTCAGAGCTTGTGGGGGGGAAGGAATTGCACCAAACGAGAGGCTTTTTTAAAATTTCCTGTTGTAACTTTAAATATGAAATAAAAAAAATAATAATCGGAAAGAAAATGGCGAAAGTGTTAAAATAAACGACTCGATGCTGCTCTTTAAGAGTTAAAACGCCCAAAAAGCGGTTCATTCCTTCTAGAACATTACTTCAAAGGCGAGTCAACAGCACATCAAAGGGAACTCCAATGAAGGGGGGGGGGCAGTTCTAAGAGGAACACACTCTTGTAACTTACCATCGATCCACGAGTTCGTTCCTCAAATTTAACTCCTTTACTTGTTTTTAGTTGTTGTTATTGTTATCCATACACACACACACACACACACACGCGCGCGCGCGTATAAAAAAAAAGAAAAAGAAAAAGAAAAAGCGCGTGTTATATTCCACAGTCGTCGGCTCCGCGTCCGTCCACATACAGTCCGTTCAGGTTTGAGTCGGTTTCACGGAGAGAAAAATGCACTCGAGAGGAAAAAAATACCGCTTTCCTCCCTCCTCCTTTTCTCCTCCCAGTGGTTTCAGGCTGCCATGCCGCGCAGTAGGTCTCTCCTGTAGGCGACTCCAACACCAACTGAACCGAGAGGCTGGGGCAGCGCACTTCAAAGTAAGGAGCCGACTGCCGGGTCCCGAAAGATGCATAAAAACAATTGCAGCACGCATTCTTTAACACGAAATATATTTATACATATTAAAAAGAAGCAAACATTCCCAGATACAACCACACAAGATGAACAATATCCTAAAGGTTGTTCGGTTTATTTCCTGCGCTGCGAGGTTTTATTTTTGTTGTTTTACCACTCTTTTTTCTCCCCCCACCCCCAGATCATGAAGTTGCATCTACATTGTGAGGACCTTATCAAAGACAAGCGATCTTGAGCCAACTCCCCGAGGCTTTGGAGCGTCAGAAGTAACTGATCTGCCGCCCCAATAGCATTATCGCCACAATCCCTCTGTTGCTACATACACTTAAAAGACGCAGGGATTTTTTTTTTCACTCTCTCTCACTCTCTCTGTCTTCCCCTGCATAGTTTTCAAAATTAACCCATCGGAGTCTCGTGAATGCACAAATAATGCATGCAAATATATAAAACGAATATTTAGGTCACAAGAGTACAAGTCAGGTAAAATAACGAACCTATGCTATTTCTGATGCAACATTCATGCTGAGTCATACTGAATCACAATAGCTTTTTTTTTCTTTTTCTTTTTTTTAAAAAGCCCACTCCAAAGAAAAAGTCACTTTTAACCATCCACAGACTTCATTTCTGCTCAGCAGCATGTTGCAGTAAAACCTCAGCGCTGTTATCGCTCCACAGCTCCTACCAGTGGCAGTACAGGCGCATGCATGCACACAAAACATCTGCTCACTGAGGACAAGTTCCCTACAGGATGTTAACATGTCATTTAAGCTACACAGGAATTACACACCTCTCTCTCTCTGTCTCTGAGTCACCCCACACAGGCGTTCAGTTATACATCCATTCACCGGGCAGCGGTGGACACTCCGGACGTTTCCCTTCATCCTTACTGGAGATGTTAGTCGCGTTTGAAGATCAGCATCAGTGGTATTTTGGACAGGTCTTTAGTGTTCACCACAGGGGAGCCTTTGACCAAGATGGCCGGCTATTTTCTTGAAAGAGAGACTACAGTACAAATACTGAGGGTGTTTGTGTGTGTGTGTGTGTGTGTGTGTGTGTGTGTGTGTGTGAGAGAGAGAGAGAGAGAGAGAGAGAGTGTGTGTTTGAAACCTTCTCCCTTGATGCTAAACTTGCCATCAAGGTTAATCAAAGAGGATGTTTCTCTTGTAGAGGCCATAGTGACGAAGGGATTGCTCCTCCTTTGAAAGGCCACTGTTGTTCTCTCACAGCCTGCATGGTAACGTATTTTCCACAGAGCAGTTAGACTGTGTGGTTTCTATGGAAAATGATGGAACTGCTAATCTATACAAGAAAAACAACAAGAAAACAATGACTTGAACTTAAAAAAAAACGACAAAAAAACCCCAAATGACAAACTGAATCAGGTTTTTTGTGTGGAAACTAGCAAGCGAGCAGAGAAGCTAAAGCAGCTAATTAGCTAATGTGGTGAAGGGATGTTAGCTGAAATAGTTAAAAGTAGCAGTGGATTAAAACAATTAGCTTAACATTATGAGTTGCTCAAATGAATTGATAGCTGGTAAAATAGTTACTCTGAAGATATATAATAGTCAAAAGCTACGAAAGGGAAAACAAATACACTGTGGCGGATATAAAGGAGAACTTATTGGACTGAGAAATTTCCAAAGTTGATTAAAAAAAACAATAGGGGAAGTGAATAGAACAAAAGTAAAAAAGCCTCAAGAAATTCTTATTCATCTGTTGCTTATCTAATCAAAGTACTTTGTACTGTCTGGGTCTTCTGTGAAGTTCACAGGTCATCTGGCGGATAAACAGACAGGGGATCTGTCAATCTGTCAATTTCAGAGAGTAAGAATACACGGACAGTTGCTGCATAGTTGTTTAGGATTAGCAGAGATGCCTGACCACAGAGAAACTTCCCTCTCAGACTACAAACTGATAAAGGGACAGACAGCCGTACTCATCCAACACATCTATATCGACCCAGGATCACCACCTCAGCAGAGACCCTGCGTGGACGTGCTTTGAGGCTGACCTCCGACAGTAAACATGCCAGAGTGGAAATCCCTCGCCATGCACACGGCCTAGACCCCCTACCGGTACCAGGGGCCAGTTGGGCTCTCGTGTCCTGGCCTTGTCAACCCCCTCTGTGGTTCACGGGAGGTCCCCTTACAGGTTAGATCTTCCCTGTTGGCCCTCAGGAGCCGACCCTAAGTCTGAGACTGACCACAGAACAGGGGTCCTGGCTCCTGGCCCTGTAAAAAGACCCTTGAAAGAGGGTTTGGAGGTTATGGGGTGTAACTGTCTCCTCGTTTGGAGAGATATTATTACAGGGACAGGTCAGCGTGACTGCAAAGGGTACTATAGATAGAGAAGGTGCATAAATCACATGCAGGCTCAATCAGTACTTGAAGTGCTTCTCCCTTTTTCATGTACATAAACTTCTGATGTCATGAAAAACCTCTTATCAAAAGGTTTTCTATGATGAGGTCTCCTTAGCGGCTCGGTGTGTCGTAACTGCTACTAACCACCTCAGTTGCTGTCATAAACACTCAAGTGTGTGTGTGTGTGTGTGTGTGTGTGTGTGTGTGTGTGTGTGTGTGTGTCTACCGGTGCTGTCCTCATGGTGCTGCAGCTCTGTGATCAGTAACTGCTCTCAATTACAGTATTGTGTGCCGTTCCTTTTTCGGCTTGGGGTTAAACTCTTTGCAGACCTCTTTGAAGTATTCATCCCTTTATCTCAAGCCAGAGCCAAGAATTTGGGGGAGGACAATGGAAAACGAAACCAAGAGGGAAGCTTATGGCAATTATCAAGCAGAGCCATGAGGAGGAAGTCAGCTCGCAGCGAGAAAGAAAGAGAGGGAGCGCAGATAAAGAGAGAGAGAGGAGCCAGCCGATGTAGGACAGGGGGTTACTGTTTCAAGTTTGTTTGGTGTGTACACACCCCAGACAACAACCGACTGCCGAGAGGAAATGGAGGCTACCTCTTCAAAGTAGGTGACAACAGGGGGACAATGGCCTCTGAGGGGAGCAAGGAGCTGATGAGAGGGGCTCAGAAGGTGTGTGTGTGTGTGTGTGTGTGGGGTGGGGTGGGGGGGTCAACACACAACATGAGACAGCAACCCAAAGTGTGGCAGAAGAGGATGGGAGGAGAAGGATGGAAGAGAGAAGTGCTGTTGTCAGCAGAATCAAATGGCACGCAGAGAGCTGGAGAAGATATAATTAAAGTGTGGAGTTAAGACAGGCTTTGAAGTTGGACATGGTTCATAATACCCTTAAAAGTTAAGGAAGGGCAACAATTCGCCAGTTTGTTATGGGGCTGTTTTGAAGGAGGAAGAGGAGAAGAAGAAGAAGATGAAGAAGAAAAAAAAAAAGAAGAGCGCGGGTGATGGGGAGTTTGTTTTTGAAAGGGTTCAGTTTGAGGGGAATGAAGTTGGATTTCAAGCGCCAATTGGCCCCAGAAGGATGGGTTTTTGCAAAACAGAGAATATAAAGTGCGAGTGGGAGTCAGCGCCCACCTGTGCATTTTGATGATGGGGAAGAGTGTGTGAAAGCTGGAAGTGGGAAAGAAAAATGCGTCAGAGAGAGAGAGAGAGAGAGAGAGAAAGGGAGAGAGAGCGGAATAGGGAGACAGGTGAGAAAAAGAGAGAAAAGACTATGAGGAAAGAATGAGACATGAAATAGGTAGGGAATTGGCTGCGAAGGAAGGCAGAAGAAATAAAAGAGAAGCAAAAGGAGAGAGGGGGGGTTGTTGAAGGTTATTTATTGGTTTTTTCCCTCGTTTTAATCCCATTTTGCGCTTGACTTTTAAGTCTACCAATGTATAGAAACAATGTCGGATGCACTGTCTAATCCCGTTTGGGCCATGAAGCTCACTCCACACTGACAGTAATGACTTTCATTTCCTCTGCTTCTCGCGCCATGCAGACACTTCACAGGCCGGACGCCACTGTTCCGCCATGCCTGACAGGACAGCGATCCCTCTACGAATCAGTCTTAACCTGAACCCCGGGCGTCCCTCACTCATCCTTAATCCATCGCTTTAACCCCATCTTCCTCTTCCCTGACGGAACACAGGGTTCCCGGACCGGTGAGGTGATTAACTTGCTCTTTCATTCAACAGATGACAGATTTGATCTCATTCCATCACTTCCTGTCCCTCCATTAGAGGGGTGTCAGTATGAGGATAGGGAACAGCAGGGGTGTAGCTCCAAATCCTGGGCCGCATACACTCCCCGAGGGCCCCCTAGAGGGGATCCAAATGCTCATTCTAGGATTTTCAAGGTTCCCCTCCCATTGAGGGCAAACGGTTCACAGAGCGACCGTGTCCATATTCAGAGAAGCAACATGTCTACAAAAATATGTTGTTTATGTGCGGCGGCACGGTGGTTAGCACAGTACCACCGTCACCGACACAGCAAGACAGTTCTAGGTTCCAAACCTGTGGCTCTCGGGGCTCCGGTTTCTTCCCACAGCGATGCACCAGTCAAGAAAGTACCACACCTCTCGCACAATGTCAGCTGGGATTAGCTCCAGCTCCCCATGACCCTGTAGAGGATCAGCGGTACCGCAACCCAGGTAGGGTCCGCTTCCGTGGTCCAGGCCCGGCTGGAAGAGTGGGGCTTCTGCACGGTACGGTTGCACGGACTGCTGATGTGGACGGCGGCCAAATGTGTTTTGAGTGTACATACAGAAAGAAAGCAAACTCCCGCAGCACGTTGAGGCTGTGAGAACTTTAAAATATGATGAATGTATAATAATGTATCATGCATAGATAAGGAATACATTCTGCCACCTTTGGAAATCTGGCCCGTGGATCCTGTGCTTCTCAGGCCGGGACTTGAAACATCAACATAGCGAAAGAGGCCGCTAGCAAACAGTGTCCTAGCTGCCTCTTTCGCTATGTTGATATAAGAGACAGAGGACACAATAAATAAATTTAAAGACGAATTTGACTGAAAGCGCTATTATTTTTTGTTTTTAAATATTGCCAGCTCTTACATTAATATTAGTTTTGTGAATGACTTTGGTTGCACGAATCTTGAAAAAAAAAAAATTCATGTCATAATAAATGAGAAAACTGCCCATTTTCGCTGCAAGGTTTTTTGAGAAAAAAATATTTTTCAAGAAGTGCCACGATAAACATCAAGTCATTGCAATGATACACGTGGTTATGAATGGATGCTAAATCAAGACGATGCAAATGGAGACATCAGCTGCACATTAGCCCGGTCATTAACATCGCAGAGATGCTAGATACCCAGACAGAGACACACAGCAAGTGACACCTCCCACACTGTTGGGACTACATGGACTTCTGTCCGTCTGGTCAACCTACACTATCAGTCTGACGGCAAATTCATGTCACAATCGCACAAATACATCCTGCTGTGCCTTTTTCACTCGAGTTTGTTTCGCCTCTAACCCTTTCTCAAACCACACAGCTGCGTATCTGTCTCATAGCTCTTGTTGCGTTTGAGTGACAGGGTAGGAAAAAGGAAAAATCGCTGCCATAAATACCATATCAACAAAGAGAGAAAGATAGAAGCCAGGAGAGAGACAAAGACGCAGTTGCAAAAACACGATGGAAGACAGAATAAATATTGTACGTAAAACGTGTTGAGTGTGTGTGTGTGTGTGTGTGTGAGAAGTGTTGGTGATAAACAGGTTTATTTATGCACGCAGCGTACAGCAGCCAAATACAGGCCTCCTAGGGTCTGACTCAGAATACAGATCTATAAAAAGCTCTAGTGACACATGGCTCTCACACACCCAAACACACATGTGCAATGATTTTGTCAATCACAAAATGAAATGTACAGTCATTCCCAGAGCCTCGTCACAAGTGCATATTCATCACACATCACGTGTAAATCTCGCTAAAAGAGCGAAGGAGAGGCATCGCACGACCTCGGATAACCGTCATCAATAAAGCTCAAGAGATTACCGCTGGTGTTTTGAGTCATACGTGTTCAGCATCATGTAGAAATAAAATACATCAATACATCATCTGCATTTCTGAACTATGCATGGGCAGTTGCTCCCCATAGTGCACGAAATCCATCAAGGCATGTCGGAGACAGACCAGATTCAAAACTACAATCCAATATGGCCGCCACAGGGAGTTCGCAATAACAAGCTTCAGGGATGCAGCTTAGACCATCATGAAAATGTTTTCAGTAAAGAATGATTTATATTTGTGTATCGGACCTCACAGCCAACCCGATGCCATTGTTAGCCTACTTGTGCTCTGTTGAGGTGCTGTAAGTCTGCAATTACACTGCTGAAAGACTAGTTGGGTTTAAATATTGAACAGTAGCAAAATAAAACTTTGAATATTGCTGACAAAATGAAACGTTGAAAGTGAAATTGTGTCAAAATGAACATGTGGAAAGTTCCACTTCTTGCGAGCTGCACCTGAGGCTACGCCATGGGTTATGTGGCTACGCGTACCTACAAAACAGCCTACGGTGTCACTTTGATGTGTCAATAAAAACCAGCTTTTACAGTGTAAACGCTAGCTGGTTGTATAATTGTCTGAAGGAATTAAGAAAAAAGATGCGATTAACAGCGTTCAAAACCAATGCGATCCTGCCCAGACCATTTTAAAAAGAAAGGTAAAGTTTTGCAGGATTTGCTGAAACGCTTCTTGAGGTGCACCGTGGAGGCAATGGATGAGCGGCAGCAGTTACAATCCCCTGAAACGCATCTGACAGATAAAATAATCTATATTTAAAATTCAGTATGCGTCACAAAACATTTCCTTTTTTTTTTTCTTAATCTTGTCTGCAGCGGTTTCAAGTGTGAAACTGCAATCAACACTTTAACCTCCGGTTCAATAAACAGAGGTCACGAAAATGACACATGACCAGGCGTTACACAGCAGCCAGGAGCGCTACAGGCTAGTGTATAAAAGTCTGATGAGACTCGGGGAGCTCCCTGACTGCCCTTAACTGTTGTCACACAACAGTCTGCTGTCTGATGTTGAGATAACTGAGAGGAAGCAAGGGCTTTGATCCTTAATGGGGCCGTGTCGACTGTGTGGAAATGACATTCATGCCTTGTATTTACACAAGCACAATTATGGAGGCTATTTTGGTGGTAGACAATCAATTAGAGTGAAGATATGCCAGAGTAATAACACAGATTAAAGGAGAGGTTATGGCTGGAGCCTCTTTCGGGTGCCAAATGAACCAAACACAGGCTCATTAGAGAGTCTGTATCAACCTTTAGATAGACAGTAGCAGCAGAGTCACTGAAACTCAACCATCATGTCTGAAATAAAGAGAATGCTGGACACTTTACCAGCAGCTAAAACCTCCTCTTACGGTGGAGCCGTGTGTGGTATTTTCTTTCAAAGCTGGAGTTAGACGAGTTGAAATCAGTGGGACCAGAGAGTTAAAAAGTACAAAACCAGGGTAATGCTCAAGGGAACCTGTGTGAACCGGAGAGACGGTGAGATCCAGGAACGTATGGCAGTTAAGAGCTAACACGGGAACCATTAGAGAATTTGCCCGCTTGTCCAGTTGCATTAATTAAGCTGATGATGTCATAATGACAAACTGCGACAGAAAAGACACAGTTTTGATGTTGTGGTAAATTGTGGACATGGGTTCAAGATCACTTTGTATGGGATGGTGTGCCAATAAGGTTGGGTTGACATTTGTGTGGAGCACTCCGGGACTGGAGAAGTGCTTAGGGGATGTCACTTTTACTAGACTACGCGGTTGTGACCGCCATCAACAAGCTTGGTGTTGCGGTGAGTTTGCACGCTGTTGACCCGAGTTCAAGGCAATGCGTTTTCTCCTTTGTTCTGTATTCAGTCGGAACCTTCTCCTGCTGCTAAAGTAAAACTAGAAGCATGAAACATAAAACCTTCCTCTGTCCTTTACTCTTCAAACTATTTGAATGATTAATGAGTACGAGACACAGGAGAGAGATCAGTGAAGGAGTGGGATGTAGTCTGGAAGAGGGTCTGACAGTAGGCGGCCGGGTATGACGGCCTTGCCGGTAATCACTGACACATGAGGTACCAGCAAAATGTCATTCATGCTTCCTTAACTGAGCAAAAGTGTATCTTCAGCTTGGAAGCTGTGTTGCAACAGTTCTAACTATGTGCACTCTTTCCAGAAACAACAGTCGCTATGGAGGCTTTGTGCCCAAAGACTAAAATTCCTGTTTCTCAGATGTCGGCCTGACAGTCTGCTCTCCTTTCGTCTCTCCTCTCATTCTCTGCTTGGGCAGCAGAATCAGCACATCATATAAATACAGAGGGCTATAGTGTTTCGTTTGGACACAGCAGAACAGGTCACGGACAACACGTGGAAGCGCATGAGTGTAAAAGGAAAGCAATTCCAACGCAAATATGTGAAGGCGCTCTTTGAAATCAAATCTGATTTTTGGAATTTAATAACGCTTCCTTACTGTTTTCCAGGAAAAGATTCTTTTACAACAATCAGTATTCAAGCCCCAAGCATTCCTTACCTAATAGTTACACAAAATACCGAAAGGATGGGATATCATAATGAATCCAACCATCGGTCCATCAACTGTTATTATCATCATAAACCTCCGCACTTGGGAGACATGGAAGGAGACTTGGAGACCAGGCAGCGTTTCGGTGGACTCCAGGGTCTAATCATTCAGCCGGACTTGAGCGAAGCTGCTGCTGAAACACAAAGTGGTGGCAGAAGCAGAAAGACTGGGCCCAAGGACTGGAGTGTTTGGCCTCAAGTTCAAACAATCGTCTCACAGCACTCTTTATCTGAATGAACCACAACTACTCCCCCCCCTCAACCCCCAGCCCCCCCAGCCCCAACTACCCTTTACAGTTCAAATGGGGGCTTGAGCAGAAAGGCGATGTTATGAGAGAGATGGGAATTCAAGGTCTTTGACTTGAGTGTTAAGTTACCCAGCTAATCTTGGTGAACATGCATGTTGCGGTCGTGTAACAACAAGAGCAGCGGCATGACTTCCTCTAAATGAGGGATTAATTATGAGGAAGATGAAAGAGTAGGAAAAAAAAAAGCATGACAACAGAAAACGATGAAAAACTTTTATTAAAAATAGTGCGAAACAACTGATATCAAACAGCATTAATGCATTAACTTCAAGCATTAACCAAAAAAAGGAAAACGACATCAAACATAACGATGACTGTGACAGGCGTGTAACAGTCATAAATGCTCACGTCTGATTGGACGTCTGATCCTTCGTGTCCCGCGGTCGGTCACACTGTTGTTGTCCAAGTGTTACCTGCACAAAGAGCAGCATCCCAGTGTGAGATTTTCCTTTATTTATTTGTAAGAACGCCATCATGGATACAAATATAAGCAACTTCTATCTGATTGATGGCTCCTGTGAGCTTCTCAACATCACTTTCAGTTGTGAGGACGGTGGTTATTTACTGTGATGTGAGCGGCGGCGGCGGCATCAGGAGGCCTCTTATCACAGCATGTATAGATGCTTTTCATAAAGACTTAAATGTTTCTTACAGTCTGATGGATGGGATGTGAATCAAAGGCCTCAAAAGTGGAAGCTGACATCGCCAAAGACGTGTGACAAATCACGTAACGTATCTAGCACGAGTACAATTTATGATGGTCTTACTCGTCTGCAGTATCATCCATATGCCCAGTAACAGTATGTGTTTTTTTTGTTGTGCAGATGGACAGAGTACCACATGCAGTAAGCGCTGGTTCAATTTTCTCCCATCTAAACAATGGTGCTAACCTCGTGCTGCGACAGGCGTCCAGGTCCTCCTGCAGCAATGAGGCTCTCCTCTGAAGAAAGCTGACCTGCAACACCAAGACGCATTTTAACGCACAATGGAGAGGAGTCATCCTCAAAAAGTATCCTGGACGGAGAGGAAGAAAACATCAGGATACGGGAGGTGGACAATGTGCTTGTGCTTTTAGGTGGAGGGGGTTAGTTAAGTAGGGAGAAGTGGATGAAAGGCTTGGTTGTTGAGGACAGGGGTCAGGACAGCAGGGGTTGGGGGTCATGAGTGTAGGGCAGAGGGGTTAAGGCACATGGGGACAGAGGGAAGATTATGAGGCAGGTTAGCTGAGGTTAGGAGGCTGTGCCATTCTTTTGTTTGGCTACAAAGCAGCAGTTTATTTATGAAGTGTCTTTGGCTAAAGTGAAAATAAACCACATCTACATTTACACGGCATGTAGAGCCTGGCAGAATAATCACGGCTCCAAAAGAATCTGTATTGTTCTGGGACTACCATACTGGAGCCGAGGGTACATTCCTTTCTGTGGGGGAGACCTCAGGAAGGTTCTAGCATTTCACTTGGCACTTCACAGTTGAGAAGTAGATGCAGAACTCCATCGAAATGTGGTCTGATACCTCCACATACACGAAAGCTCCCCCTACTCTTCTTCTTCTTTTTTTTCTCCTGTGTGAGAATAGTGCACTTTAATGTGCAAAACAAATACATCACCATTGAGAGGGGAGACCGCTCTGGTCACAAATTACGTCTTATAAACATATCGGCTCAGAACTGTGGTCTGTGCACTGAAATGAGATCGGAGTCCTATTTAAACAAGGAAAAGGTCGAGTTTGTTACAGAGGACCCTCTCCTATTTACAATGTAGACGCTATGACAATGAAAACTCTTTATTACAAATGAAGGCAAAGCCACCTTTGCCCATCTCGAGTTCATCAAACTGTGCACCTAAAACACAACGTGCACGACTAAAAACTGCAAGAGTGCAAGTGGAGTTTGTGCCACTTCAGCATTCGTGGGAGAGTAGGCGAGAAAATGGGACTTTGACGCTAAAACGCGGGACGTTGTACAATTACAGTTATGTATCATGTTGTATGAATAAAAACTGTGGGAGAACAAGCTGTTTGTGTGTTTTGTGGTATTCTCCAAACTTCCAAAAGCAATGAAAGCAGTTTTCTGAGCAATACTCATTTGTACCATGACTAAAGCATAATGTACTTTTCCTTTGCTTTTTAAAGTTTAGCATCCATATACTGTATCTGATTCTGTTTCAAGTCTCACCTGAGCTTTTAGCGATGTGATGGTGTCCTCCAGCTCCTGTCTGAGCTCTGCGGGAATCAAACCCTTGATCTTCTCCTCGTACTCTTTACGCACCATGGTGACCTGAGAAGACAAGAACCGTAATATATGAAAACCCAAATGGAGCATTGTTCAGTCATCAAATGAAAATTAACATCCATTCAATCGCCTGCAAGCAGTAAAACGTTCAAACATTTTCACTTTCTCTCATCGTAGCTGTTAGCGACATCATTTAGCGACATCAATACAGCTGACTTGACTTTAACACCTATAAAGATTATTTAATGAATCGAAAAGTCATCAATCAAATTAGTCAAGTAATCTTATATTAGCTCTCCTTGATCGTCTCCTCTCCCTTCCCTCTCTCTTACACACACACACACACACACACACACACACACACACACACACACCCTCTTTATTCACAGCTCTGTCACAGCTCCTTCTCATCTCTACAGGGGGTCCAGGGACCAGCATGCCTGGCTCTGCACTACACCCCCTACTGGCTGCGGATGACTGCAGCCAGATTTGACACAATGCATTTATAGGATCAGCACAGCTGGGTTTGGAAGAGGACAGAACACATCAAACACAGCAGGAGCGGCCCAATAGCGAGTTAGCTAGCTAGCTCGCTATTGCTAGCCCAGCTGAGGAGGATTGGAGGAAGTCTGTCTGGGACTAAATTACACTCCACTAAACCAGAGTCTGATTATAGAAGTTGAAAAGGCTTCGGTTAGTGCAATCCCCTCTTTTTTTACCCGCAAACACACATGAATGGGCTGAATCACATATACATACGTACACGCAGACACACATATGTGCGACCAAAGAGCTTTTTCTGTACTCTGAAGACATTTAGAGAGTTGCTGCATCAATTAATTCAGAATTTGGTGAACGTAGTTCAACAGATCATTATGTCTTTGACAGAGCTGAAGTCCAGGTCCCCACCTCTCATCAGTCCAGTCTTTCAAGTGAAGAGAGCGTGAAGGGGGTGAGGGGGAGTGGGGGAGGGGAGGGGGGATTGGTTTTCCTAAAATAATTTTCCTGTTGTGGATTTAACTGATTGTTCTGGCTTTGGCTAATTAATCTTCCTGGGCACAATGAAAGGGATTGGGAAGCACTTCAAAGCAAACCCCAGTATAAATGATCCCAGCATAAAGCAGCTCACTTTGTCTCGGCACAGCGTGCAGGAGATTAGCCTGCCACAACTTTGCCAATTTTTCAGGCTCCTGCCCTGTTCATTTGAAAGTGTTGGGCCAATAATATTAAGTTGAGATTCCAATAGTTGACAGAAATATGTCTTTTTTCCCCTCCCCATGTCAAAATGAAATCAGGGATCATTTAAGAATTACCTTTTCAAAGGAGCGGCGGGCCTGAGAGAAGCTTTCATTTTTATGCCCAGGAGTTTACAATACAAAAAAAAAACAAAAAAACAACTAAATTTACTGGAGTGTAATTAAAAAAAAAGTCTTTCTCTATCTATAGGAGCTTGTGTAGTCATAACAAAATGACTAGCCAAGACAAAACACACTCGGCTACTTCAGACCAAAGCAATAAACAATGGCTGAATAAACACATCCTTTACCAACCACTCTGAATATAAGTCTAGATTCTCCCAAAGCCAAGCTCCTTAGATTAGCATTCTTGGTTCATGTATGGTGGAGCCACCACAGCAATGACAGATCCGCTGCGACTAAATTACAAGCTCCTCTGTGGCGATGCTGTCTTCATATTTTCTTCCTTTACATTAGAATAGACAAGGCAACAATAGCTGTGCTTCCACTTAATTGTATAAAGAATTTTATGTGGAGAAAAAGGAAATCAGCCACCAGGATTACACTGAGTTGTTAGTGCTGGATATTTAGTACTCTTGTGTTGTTGTGATTGTATTTTGTTTCTCCTTGTGTTTTAGGTCACTCTAGTCAGTTCCTATTCTATTTTGAAATCGTCTTCGGTCCCGTGTTATCATTCGCTTTCTACTTCCCACCTTTTTTCTGTTTCCCGCCTTTTTTAAAGTGAATTTTCTGTCAGTTTGTCTCCGTTGGTGTTTCTCGTCCAATCACCTGCTTCCCTGCCCTTGTGTTCTCCCACGTGTTTTCACGTTGGGTCTTGAGTACGGTTTATATTCAAGTTGACTATCTAACGTCTTTGTCACCTCGTCTGTTGGTTCTCTCTGTTGGCGTGGAAACAGGGTCATGTATGGCCAGTATACAGTAGATTATTGTATCCTATACACACACTGCATCATCTACATAAACCCGAAGGCGTATGAGCAGCTCGCTGCACAGTAGCAGACCAAAACCATCACATCTGTCTGTCTAAAGCCTCGCTATAGTTTACTATGCATTGTGTGTGGGTGGAACCGGCAGCCTTCCTTGTGCAGGGAATCATATTCTACCCATCTAGAAATCATCCACAACAAGGACAGGTGATGGATCAATTTCACTGTATCTGGACTATCCTAGAATTGAAATAAATATAGCATCTCTTAAACAAACACCTCCCATAGTCCCTCCTCTGCATGCCCCCGTTTCTATTCACGCAAATTAACATTTGTATTCCAGCATCTCTTTAAAGGCGTGTTTGTTTTTCTGACAGGTGGCAGGAGGCATGTGACTATAATAAATTGTACTCAGTATTCAGACAGATGTTTGGTGCTTTAGGAGAATCCTGCTGATCAAACCTTCCATGAGGTTTTAGTCATTGACGGCCTTTAGATGAGACGAGGGAATCACAAGGAAGAAAAGTGTGCCACTATTTCCCACAGCATTAAAAAAGGGCTGCCTTACTGGAGAAAAACAATGTTTCATCTACACAGTATGTGTGTATGTGCACGCGCTTGTGTGTGTGTGTGTGTGTGTGTGTGTGTGTGTGCACACGCGCGTGTGTGTGCTTGTTTTTTTAAATGTCTACTTGTGAAGATTGCAATGAGCAGCAGTCATTTCTCCCCCACATTAATCTTAAAATGACAACATTTAATCTAAATATAGTCTTTAGATTGTGGTTGTGACTTTCTTTCGTGTTTAGTACTGTCACACGACGTGGTTTTTGACAGCTGCCAGCAGAAAGGAACAAGCCCTCAACACTTTCAAATTTCAAATGAAGTTTGATGTATGCTAATGTTTCGGTGTGTGTGTGTGTGTGTGTGCATGTGTGTGTGTGTGTGTGTGTTTACAGGCATGCGTGGGAGGGGTTGTGAAGGGTGAGTAGTTGCTAGGATTACATTTTTGATATTCCTCCCCTCTTGCTCCAAAGTGACAAAAACCTTGTCAGGAACAAGGAGGTACATCAAAAATGACGCCACTCGCAAAGTTTGCATCTCCACAGCCAATAAGTTGGCTCGCAGAGAGTTCAGCGAGGAGAGATTTGAAATCAAAAACATCTTGCTGTAAGAGAGAAACAACAAGAAAAATGAAAAAGAAAAAGGGAACAGGAGTAGATTAAAAGTGGCGTCAGATCTCGGTGAAGTCGTGATTCACATCGTGCAGGCTTATCTGCATTTGTAGTTCTGGAGAAATTATGTATCATTTCACATTCACGCTCCCATGTTACATGTACAGTAGCCTACTGCATCATTATGCATTCATATATAAAAAAGCTCTACTCTTCAGTATTCTCCTCACTCTCTTCAAGGATAATGGAGGCAGAGTGAGCTGCTGATCCACCGTGTTCGCGCTGGTGAAGCCCTGCTAGGGCCCTGCAAGAGTAGGACCAGCATCATCTGTGTGAAGTCTGTTTAAGCGTGTGATGTATCAGATTACAGCGACGCGTCACGCCAGATAAACTAGGGCATTGTGAAGCGACAGAGAGGAAGTCTTTAGGTTTATGACCGTACACAACAAATGATGCACACATGCAACAATGTACATTCAGAAAGTGGGACGCAACCTTCACACACCTGGGCTGAGATGAGAGATTACGGATACTGGATTATTACACGATGAAGATTAAAAACTGATTGCAAAGTCTATTTCACCACTCAGGGAGTAAAATGAACTCATTTACCACACACTAGGAGTGGGAATCACGCAGTAAATAATGACTCAAGACTGTCACGATCCTTTCAATGCGATTCTGTGGGGATTTGTATGATGTAAAATGATTAAATCTCCAATATATCAAAATATCTGTGTAACTGAAGAAGAAATTACTGCTTAAAAAGCAGGAAACATGTTCCGTATACTGCATTGTGCAGAGTTTTAGCTTAGAGCCTCTTTAACATCAACATACATCTACAAAAAAAGCTTTTGGGTATCGCAGGTGGAAGTTGGCTATGTTACAACTTTGATTCTCCAGCAAAAGTGACATCAGTGGTAGAAGAAGGACAGCACCATGAACTTCAACGACTGAGACGATCATACACAGATGAAAACGGGGCTCACTTCCTGTTTTTCTCCTTGCTGCCAACTTTGTCATAAGAAAAGAATCTGCTGCCTTAAATGAGGAAAATGTGTTCATGACAGAGCATCAAAAACTGTCATTTACCAAAATCAGTACCAAATGCGTTGGCAGGTCCTGCGACTTGTTTGTTTCAATATATTGCCCAATTTAAAAAGTTTGCTACTAAATGAAAACAGGCTCTTTTTTAAAGTGTCAGTACTAAAATGTGTTTCTCACTGGTGCCAGTATGAGGAAAAATTCAAACCATACATGACTAAGCTCCCACAATATTAAGAGTGTTGCAATGTGCTTAACAAAAGCATAAATCAAAGATTGAATCATCATTACCACAATCGCTGGAACACTTGATTCTGAGGATCCTTCCAGGACATTGACCGTGATGATCTAGCTGGTATGACATGGATTGCACCATGTTTTTTTTCTGTTTTGTTGTTGTTGCAGGTTTTAACCCTAACCCTGATTTAAAGCTGTGCAGTCTACAGGTGCTCACACGTAGGAAGAGACGAGCTGTGACGTGGCAACTAGACATGATGTAATGAAAGTAGGCTACTTGTAGGGGCGACAGGTGGAATCCAGGGACAGAGTTGAACTAATCTCAATTTAGAGGCAACCAACAGTTCTGAGCTCAAACTTCACACCACAGAATGACTGGTAGAAATGTCGCAGGGAAAAAAAAGAAAAAAAAAAGTGCATCCTGTGTGTTTCCATCGACTGGTTAGGGGTGAATGAAATACGGTGAGTAAAGCTGTCGTGATGGAGGTACAGGCACCGTTACAAGCGATGTGGCTGTGACAAACGGAGTTGAAGTACAGTCGACTATCAGTGAAAAACGGAGATTCTGAATATCCCCGAAGACGCAGAAGCATTTGGTCGGTCACACGAGGTAAAAATTTGCCACATTAAATCTTATTCAAAATAGCGGTTTTTACTTTTTGAGAAAACAAAAAGGCAAACACCACTTCAAGTGAGTGTAATTACCTTTTTTTTGCAAAACTTACGTTGATGGAAACACGACTAATAAGCTACAGCTTTGACTTGTTTATATTTTTATGGTAATGAAGCAAACTAGCCAGCTACTGCTGCTTTTACTCAGAAACATTTGCAATCGATGCAACCACAACACAGAAGTGTCTGTTAATGAGTAGCTGGTGTCACGATTCTCCACATCCAGTTTGTCTTTTTCAAGAGAATTTGATCTACACGTGGTTTTCTAGCACTCACAGTTAAGCCAGTGTTGAGTTTTAAACATCAAAAGCTCGTTGGTGTTAAGCCCTGACAAGATTTATATTCCCAACTTCTTGGCCCAGAGAAGCACCCCTTGTTTTTCCCCTCCTACATTTTATTAGCGAATTTTTGTGCATACGTTTGAGTGGAGAGAAACAGGTGAAGTGATTTTGTTAGATTTCTGTGCGTGCAGTAAACTCTGGACAGAGGTCAACCCCAAACTTCTGAACGTCACCAGAAAGCTGAACCTGCTGATGAAGGAGATGACATTAGCTAACGCTAACACGCCACCACAGCTGCGCCCATACACAGGGCGACTCCGATTCCTCCGTTGTCTCCCACTCTGACAGGGATGGGTGTCTCGTAAATCTGCCACTGGTACGTGCGTTAATTAGCAGCTACTGAAAGAATTGTGATTCAGTTTGTGATTTTGATGTACTCTGGATTTCAAATGGACACTGTGCCACCACCGAATAGCAACCAGTTGACACAGACTAAGCAATAGGCAAAGAGCAAACCCCCCTTAAATAAGTTTATATATGCGTACATAGTGCCAAAACATGACATCATCGCTTTTATGGTAAGAAATGATGATATGCACTGAGTATTGGACTCTTAAGCAAGTACAGACCTTGTGAAAGAAATACCAGAGAGCAAGCACGTCTCTTTTACTTAAACATCATGTGGATCGTCTACAATATATGGAAAGTTAGACGAACCCCAAACTCTTATCGAGTGAAATGATCAGACACTATCGCGACAGGTTCAGGGATCAGTTGTTGCAAAGTCCGAGGAAACAACATGCAGCGCCTGTGGGACTGGGTCAGTGACCGACGACTCCTAAAAACCACTGACCCCTGTCTGTAGATTTATGACTGCCTGACACTGAGGTGTGTGACAAGTGTGTGAAGTGTGTACAAGGGTCAGTGGGCGGATCAGAGGGGACACAAGAGAATGAATGCCTTTGGTGTACATACCAGGGTACAAAGAACAGCCTCCTGTGTGAGTGTAGTCATTAGTGCTTTCTTCTCAGTGTGTGTCAAGGTCAAAATAGAGCCTGATTACAGGGCATTCTGGAGAGCCATGGGGTGTGTGTGTGTGTGTGTGTGTGTGTGTGTGTGTGTGTGTGTGTGTGTGTGTGTGTGTAAGCACATAGGCTTCCCTCTGAACACAGACGGTGGTGGCATTCCTGGCCCTAGGCGCTGGCTCTTGAAGCCAGATCTCAAGGAATTTGGGAAATGTGCGAGGGGGCATATCTTTGGCTCAGAACTGAAGAATGAGAGATGGTAGAGTAACGGGTGGTGGGGGTGGGGTGGGGGGGCAAGAACGGAGGCCTGGAGGGGTTTGGTAGAAGGAAGGCAAATGTGGGGAAATGGGTTCAGGACTTCAGGTGATGGTGAGAAAGAGACGGGCAAAGATTGGCATTGAGGTTCAGTGAAGATATTGAAAGTCAAAAAGTGTTGCCATGAAACGAAGTGTGACAGACAGGCTGATAGCAGCCTGCAAGTTGGACAGTGAGAGTGATGCAATGAAATTGGCAAGAAGAAAACAAGTTTGAGTCTGTCAGGCGGCCTCTCTTGTATATGCCTGACTAAGATAAGGAAAAGACAGGAAAGCAGTGACGTGTTACCGTCTCTTCATTCTCCAGCTCTTTGCTCAGCAGCTTCTTCTCCGAGCAATGCAGCTGCCTCTGTAGACTTTCCACCTTCTCCTGCAGAGCCTAGAGGGAAAGAAGGGGGGGGGCAGAGAGAGGGGAGATGGTCAGAGTAATAGCAAGCTGATGGAAAAGCAACTTCGGTTCTGCGTTGGGTGATGTATAACTGACGCAGAGTGATATAGTTCATCTAAAGTTACATTTAAGAGAGAGGCAGACACAGAATCTGGATGAGACACTGCTCCAGAGAGATCACGTTGTGCAGAAGCAGTGAGACTACTAACGATGGGGAAAGGTGGAGAACAGGGAAGAAGGATGCAGCCTGATGAGTCTTTGCTAACGACTAATAATCAAGTCGTAACTGTAATCACAGGGAAACTGGCCTCATTACCCCACACTCATTGTTACACAAGGGCACCCAAAACGAGCACAAAGACTTTCTAACCCATGGAAAAGTAGATCAATTTCAAGGATTTTTTTGTACAAAACTGATCATTTGTATTTATTTGGCTGGAATTAAACAGGGATACTGTTCACTCGGAAGGGTTCAGACAAGCAAGGAAAAAGAAGAAACACATGAAAGAAAGACATAAATGCATTGTATGTGTGTTCATGTGTGTGTAGACTCATTCTTTTTCTTCTCTGCCAGTGGAAAGAATGGCGCAGTTCCTGCATGCAACACAGAACCAGATGTTTCAAACACACATGTGGACACTTCATCTTTGATTAGCTTGCATGGAAAGCAGAGTGATATGAGCACATGTGCAAATACACACACACACACACACACACGGAGACACACACACATGATAACAGCAGACATAGACAAACTCCCAACAAGTGTGTGTGTGTGTGTGTGTGTGTGTGTGTGTGTGTGTGTGTGTGTGGGGAGGAAGCACTGGACAGCATCCATATCCTGTGTTCGTCCCTGCCAGAGTTGAGTGAGCAGGCCAGGTGTTGTCTTGTCTATTCTGAGAGTGGAGGGAAACACAGTCCAGGTGATAGGCATGACCACCTAATCTACAACCCACTACACTGACATAAATCACACGCATTTGTGCGTGATTTAAGCTTCAGGGCCATGGTGAGGGTCTGTGTAGCGACTCTCAGAAAATTACTGATCATAAATGAAGGACGAGTCAACACAGAGGAACAGCTGAAAACATTCACGGTCACTTGAAGATACATTTTCCGATCGATACGCGTCACGATACAGAACATGAATCACGACACAATCTTATCACGATATATTGCGATTTTGATTGGAGGCAGGGTTGTTCATTCAGGAAAAAAAAGCGCATGGTATATATTTCAGCATCAATTTTGTTGCACATCCCTTGAAATCATATTCTTTTAATAATCGTAAACCTATAGATCACCCCTCAGGGATGAAGCTAAATCCTCCCTCTCCCTCTGGTAGATGAATTCTACATCAACAGACTTCAGGTCAGTCTTAACTCCACAGCATGAAAGCAGCTGGTTTTCAACGTGTTGATCCTATTAATCAGGGTATTTTGCAGGCAGTCACGATTCTGTCCCATCACTGCCCACATCTCCATACTCCTTGCTTTCTATTTCATCATTCTATTTTGTTTACTGGCAAATCAAAGGCTCAGTTATAGTGGAAAACGCTTTTGAGTGGTGTTGATGCCATTTTTCGACGCATTTTGGATGGTAGTGACTAAGGTATGACAGTGAGAGGCTGTGTGTGGAAGGGCATGCCCCTTGGCTGTTTTTAGCACACAAAAGCCTCGTAGCTCTTTGTGCAAAAGTGTGTTTCTGTGTGCCAAACATGCTGTTTGTCATTGGATTGTATGTGATATACACGCAAAGCCTTTACCCTTCCTTCCTCCTTTGCGCCGTAGTTCGTCTGATATCAGCGATTCAACCTGTTTAAATCCTTTTTCATCTTCATCCTCTATAATTGCTGAAGGTTTCTGGGGGGGGGGGGGCGATTTCTATCTCAAATGATATGAAAAACCAGAGTATACAGGTGCCAGATAAATCAGTCTGACCAGGCAACTATCACTGCGACCCACCTACATCTACCTCTGTTCTCCTACAGAAGAAGAGACATTCTGATGAACCACCGTGTGCCCCCCCCACCTTCCTAAAAACCACGTCTGATTCCCCGCAATGTGACACAGCATTTCTGGACCAGGTCTTCTGGGAAAGCTAGTGGGCCTCATTGGTGACGCGTTCTTCTCTTTCATGTGGGTTCTGTCTTTAATGTGTTCAAAACAACTCTTGAGGGAAGAAGTGCAACGCTTGTCATTTCAATAATAGAAGCACGGGGGATGATTGTTAATGATGAATACAAGCTGTGAGTCAGAAAGGTATTAGAAATAGCCGTAATCATTGTCAGACATAATGGTCGCATTACACAGCACTGAGGGTTGGATTTAGGCAAAGAGTGACGTGTACAGATTAACTCTGATAAGGCCAGATGTGAAGTGAATAGAACAAGAAGAAGAAAATAAAACACTTGCTGTGTTTCAATTACGACACCACAATGCGCATTTGAAAGTTTTGTGGAGGAGTTTTAACAATAAAATGAAAACGATACTCCCTCACTTTTAAAAGAGAGTTTTTAGATGTACTGTATGTGTGTGTGTGTTTTTTTTAAAATAATATATTTTGGATGTGGCATGTAGCAGCAATACATTAAAAATAACCTCCATCTGCAAGGACATGCAGACATTTTCAAGTTAAAGGTGATTTGAAGGCCTGATGTGCATAAATGTAGAAACTAGGGAGCATCATACTCACACCAAATCAACATTCTGACAGCAAACCTCAGTTAATTAATACACTTTAAATATAAAAATTTAAACAGCCCGTCTAACTCCCAGATAAACTCCCAATATTCATACATCAAAATCTGACGCAAATTTATATGTATTTCTTTGCACACTCTCAGAAAATTTAGTTATAATTTGTAATGTATTAGATACATGCCCCGACTCCAGATGCTGCCGACCTAAGTATCTGATGTTAATTCCAATCCACTGCTTGCTCGGGGGGCACAAATGACCCCAAACATGCTTTATGGCGGTTTCTTAAATCATTTCAAAGCAAATATGGCCACCCACATAGGCTGCAGCCTCATTCACTGTACGTTACTCTCTGTATAACTTAAAATATCTACTGTGCATTCAGATAAGTTTTGTGTAGACACATACTCAAATACCTTTCTACAGAACTAAGAATGTGTGAAGGTGTGTGAATGACTGTGTGCTTAAGTGTGTCCAGATGCTCAAGGCGATATGGTCTTTATCAGCCATGCTGACTGGGATCATTGTGAACTGGATGAGAAGAAAAGCGGGGGAGGGAAATCAAGGGAGGAGGTACAAAAGAAAAGAAGGTACAGGATGAAAGAGAAAGGTGTACAAGAGCAGAAAAAGTAAACACAATACAGGTAAAAAAAAATAAAAATGCAGTGGCAGATAAGGTAGGATTTTGACGATATACCCCAGGGAGAAAAGAGAAAGTTGGGAAGACGACAATGAAAGGCTAGAAAGATACTGGAGAGGAGGTACAGAGGAGAGAAAACACGTGGCCGGATTGAAGAGATAGGGGCAGCGGTGTACTCTGCAGCTCAGAGCTTGAAGGCCTCTCTCACCTCTCCATCAGTAATTCGCCTCTGCCTTTCATTCCAAACTCTGGCTCAGGATTAGCGAGGCCCACGTGCACACAAGTACCAACAAACACACCGCTCAGAGCGATCCATGCAGGTATGGGCATGCATTAATATTAACAGCGAAAGTTCTAAAAAATGTGAGTGCTAAACAGTCAAATGAATGTGCGATTCCAGTGTTGTGTACACAAAAAAACACACAGGCGCACAAACACACTGATGCCTGAATCATCTTTCCTGGGTGGTCCTCTTGCGCAGATAAGGCAAGCATGTTTCCCCAGGGTGAAGTAAAAGCAACAGAGGGCAGGAAAAAAAGCAAAGAAGAAAGAAGGGAGGGAATAGTGGGAGGAGGAAAAAAGGCCAGGGGCCTCTTTAAACTTGGTGTTTTGTTAGCAGCCGAGCTGTTCTTCATGTGCGGCGGGGCCTTCTATTTGCAGCGTGCTGTCAGAAGTTTCTCCCAAAGTCTGGATTAAAGAGATCCTCTAATGACACTGAGGCTGGACGACTTCAGACAGCAGCAAAAACCTCACACTGCACCGCCTCCAGCCAAGGACGCGCTCACACACACACACACACACACACACACACACACACACACACACACACACACACACACACACACACACACAGGGTAAGAACAGATACATTCACAAGGGGGCATGAAGCAAGCAGACACATAAACAAAGACAGTATGATGACTGCACACACACATGCACACACACACACACGCACACACAGTAGCTTTAGTAGAACAAGGCGATATGTGCATCTACGTCTACTGATCTAATAGTAAATAATAAAGGAGGTGCTAACCTCAAGGAGAGATGGACAGCCAGAGAGATGAGCACAGACTGCCTTTTATCTGCACTTCTATCAAAGGGCTGTGGGAAAGGTAAAGAAGTGAGTGTAAGAGAGAAACTGTAGGAGGAGGAGGAAGAGGAGGAGGAGGAGGAGGAGGAGAAGAAAGGTCTCCCTCCTGAGGTGTTAGAGAAGAGAAACTTTTGCTTTACCGTCTGTCTGTTGGTAGGAATAAAAAGACCTGGTTTAGCAAGTCAACCAGGACAGCCCCTCTGAAAGATATCACTGATATTGGTATGAATTGTCTGACTTTCACCACTTTGATGTTTTTCATCACTTTTCCCACAGTTGATTTTAAACCCAAGTGTGAAGATACTGTAGCCCCTCTTACACAGCCCAGTTCAAGGGAGGAATACTGCAGCGCTGTTACACCTCGACATCTGTATAAAACTACCGAGATGAAGCGAGTTGGGGTCCAAAACTTTCCTCAGCTGAGCGGAGCGGCAACAGCGGTACAAAAAGGAACAGCCAAATGTTGATCAGCTCAATCTAGATGCCGATGTGTTGACACATCTGTTGCAGAAAGATGGAATGCTATAAAACTTTGCATAACACCGCCCCGGCAGGCACTTGAGAGACATAACGATGTGGTAATTTTTACTGTGGTGTTACTGAATTTTAGTGTAAAAGTGGTGTCGGCACACCTACTGTAGAGATCTGAACAGCAAAACAGTTATGTTGTCTACTGCAATATGCACACGCCGGCACGGCTATGGAGGCGCCTGATGTACTGATGAAAATAGTAAGACAATTGCTGTGGTAATGAAGACATGTTGCAACTGAGCTATGCCCACAAGGGGAACACGCTGTTCTCTAGCTTTCTGTGTCTTTCAGCTGCTGTGAGCTACAGTAGAAAGAGAATAGGAAACAACTCTGAAATATGCACCATATGCCTCGCGTGTTTATTTGTGTGTGTGCGCGCGCGCATAAGCACGTGTATGTGCTTACATGCTTGTATTTGGTATATCAAATAGCATATCATTTCATGGATATTAAGTTTAGCAAAACTTGCAAACACTACTGCAGCTAACATCTTGATATTTTCTCATTTTAGTGTTTAGGTTCTTGGTGAAAAAAAAAAAAACCTTGGCTGATAATATAAAGACACCACCAAATTTCTACATACATTTGGCTGAGAGCATATTTTACCAAATAAGCAGTCAGTCTTAATTTGTGTTGAATGCTGTCCAATGTGTCGCGGTGTAGTTTTGATTGAAGGCTCAGCTGTTCGTGTGTGAGGGTCATGTTGAGAGCAGAGGATTGAACACAGTTGTGCAAATAATTTAGTGGTTTGACTCATAGTTTGGCTTTTTTAGGTCTATTTATCTTATGGTTAAGTAACAGCCCCATACTTCATCATAACTTTAAGCGTTGTGTTTTCTGAGTGTGTGTTGGGATATCCACGCACCCTAGTAATCAGGCCACCAGGGGACTCAACGTTTTCCTGGTTGCCAGGTTTTGTTTTCTTTCTTGTGGAAAACAACTTGAAACAGTGGCTCTGAGGTAGGGTAGCCCACTAGAAACAGAAAGGTTGCTGGTTCGATCCACACTTCCCCTGGTGACCATGTCAAAGTGTCCTTGAGCAAGATACTGAACCCCTAATTGCTCCTGATGGCCCTGCGATGGACTGGAGACCTGTCCAGGGTGAACCCTGCCTCTCCAACGCCAGCTGGGATAGGCTCCAGACCCCCCGCCCCCCCAACCCTTGATGGATAAGCGGTATAGAAAATGGATGGATGGAACAACTTGAAACAGGTCATCAAACTCTTATGGGTAGTGAAGATGAAAACTGAATACAATACTGTGCTCTTGCTCTCTATTTGAATACACACCAGCATAATAGCTAAAGACCCACATTATGTAACTTTTGCATCGGGATGCACAAGGTCTTTGTGGGTTTTTTTTTAACCGAGCATCAGAATTGTCTTTTAATGAGTAATTTCCGTATGTTGTGTGAGATAAATTTTGGTTTCTATGAGCTGTTCCATTTCCCACGTTCCCTCTTAGCATCCTGGAATGTTATCTCTCCCACCTCCACCTCCTCCTCTGATACGTGGATCAAACGCTGCCGGGAATCCCTCACAGACAGCCCCAAAGGTCATCAATCAGCCAACACCAAGTGCACATGCGGAGTTACACACACGCACAAACGTATTCATACACGTGAAAGCAGGCCAGAGGGTGAAAGAGAGTGAAAGAGAGAAACATTTGCCTTTGCACATACTATACATATACAGAACATGAGCATGTGTCGTAAACAGGCCTGACTGGACATTCTTATCTATAAAACTAGCATGTTCGGTTTGCAAGGGACGGCAACCAGAGTTCTACTGGATGTTGTTCCACTGCAGGCTATTAGCTCGGTGTTGTTAGTGGTTAGCACCATTGCCTCACAACAAAATAGTTCTGGGTTGAAATCCAGTGGTGGGATGTGTGTGACCTGTCAGTCAGCTTCAGCAGGGACCTGCAGTTCCCCCCGCCAGCCAGGACATAAGCTTCGGCTCACTGATGCACAGGTCCCTGCTCTTACCGGTGGACCGACCGACGAGAAGCGGCTGGGGGTCCAGGCCATTCAGCAGGGCCTCATGGCGCAGAAGCTGCTGCTGGAAAATCACTGACTTTCTACACTTTGATACTTGCGTTGGAAACTGTCACTAAGACGTCTGCAGGAGAACGGGGCTGACGTGTTCGCTTTGAGTAAGCTAAGACGAGACAAGTCAAGTTGATTCCGGGTTATGTAAATACAACTTAACTTAACAACTTTGCACACACACTGGCTTTATGATTTACATAAAACATTATAGTCACGCCAGTGAGAGTGCACAGTGGCAAAATCAGATGCGTTCATGATTTTAGTCCATTTTGTGTACACTGTAAAACAATTTGGGTTATAAGGAATAGGTTTGTCCAGTGCTTCCGACAGAAGCCCTTGTACTATACCAGCTTGTTGCTATATGTCTTGCCCACTTCTAAGATGTAATAAGTGTTTAGTGGTTTTGAACCTTGATCTGATCATCTAACCCAGAAGTCAAATATGTGCGCTCAGTTAACCAAACATGTGAGCCATAGTTTAATAAAAAGAGGTTCTGTCTTGGTTTACAGGACAGGCAAACAAAAGAATAGTCTGACAGCATTGAAGTGTCTGCACAATCCTGCAGACTGGGATGTTATATGTCCCAGAGATGGGCAGTGATACCAGCCCTTCTATGTTACAGCGACTCATTTTATTCAATGAGTCAAATGAAACTTGAAATTGTGAAAAGCGCACCTGGAGGGAGACAATAAAAATAAACTAAAAAAGAAAAAAGAAATGCAGATGGTTGAATAAACTTCAGTAAACAAATGAGCAGTTGAAGGTTGACAAAATGAACACGGACATGTTTTGAAGGATGTGAACAGAGAAGTCACACACACAGACACATTTATATGTGTATATATATGTACACACACACACACACACACACACACACACACACACACACACACACACACACACACACACAATGATTGAAGCAGCTCTTTGCCTCTGCAACAGAGGGTATCCAGCACACCTGTTCTTGATCCACTGCTGCCATTCCTTCCCACAGGCAAAGTCATCCTTTCAACCCCCTCAGAAACTAATGCATATATAACTACAGAACTACAGACAAACTGCAGCTGCTACAACTAGCCCCCCTTGGATGTGTCTGAATGTTTGTGAGGCTGTGTGTGTGTGTGTGTGTGTGTGGTGAGTTGCCCTGTCCTTTGTTACTGCTATCCATGCATAAATGTAACACACCTAGATCACATAGACTCCATCAAAAGTTGACAAAGAAATATAGAACATAGGGAGACAATGGCCACTGTTGCATTATGTAATGTGTCTGCTGTCACTTCATCCAGAGGACACAATAACAGGACCTCCTGTTTGACAAGCACTGAAAGTTACTGCTGGATGGGCCTAGATCAAAAGGTGTGTATCTGTGTGTGTGTGTGTGTGTGTGTGTGTGTGTGTGTGTGTGAGAGAAAACACAGTATATGTGGGTGTATATGAGAGAATACACCAGTACTGAAAGAGACATTAAGCACACTAACTCAAAGCTATGTTTCTGTTTGAGGGACAGAAAGTTAAAAACTTAAGTGTGGAGAAAATTGAAGAGAGACAGAGGGAGGGTTTGTATGCAGGCCCAAGTACAAGAATGAGACATGAACACTACCATGTGTATGTGTGTGCACATGCGTGCGTGCGTGTGGAAGCATTCGGCAGGCAGAAAGACAGGAAGCACTGCTGTGGGGAGCAGGAACAGCGGTGCTGATCAAAGCCCAAGCGGGTGACACTATGGGCGGAGTGCCATTGTTTATTCACCAGCCACCTCTCCCTTTTGGCAAGGCGAGGTGAGCATGTGTGCTTGTGTATGTGTGAGTGGAGTCTGAGACAGAGAGAGTTCGAGGATACAGTCTTGGAAAGATTGGGTATGTGAGAGAAAGAGGAGATGAGGCCGGTGTGTGTGTGTGTGTGTGAGTGTGTGTGTGAGTGTGAGTGTGCACGCACGAGTGTGTCTTTGTACCTTTCACTTGGCAGGGTAATGTGGGCTTGAGTTCTGTCAGATTTGGCAGCTGCACATTTCAGCAAGTGTACACACACACACACACACACACACACACACACACACACACACACACACACACACAAACCCCCGCCTGTGCACGTGGCCACAAACATACATTGTGTACTCCAGTGCTACCAATAACCTCGCAATTAAACTTCAGATTCACCTGATGTTTCATCAATAAACACACCAAAAAAAAAAAATCCTCTTTAACGAGACACCACACAGAGGAAGTGAATAATCTTTCAGCCCAAACACTGGCTGGGTCCCAGTCCCTCCATACTGGTTCCCATTCAAGAAGATACACCGCTTTCATCTCCCTCAGTGCTGTCCATTTATGTTATGTCATAACTGAAAGCATAAATGTAACTGGCTGGGGGCACCAGTCTGTCAGTTTATTAATTTGGACTCGCACATCAGATTAACCTACTGAGTGCAACAAGTCTGCAACACACAACTCAATATTTAGGATATTTTCTTGTGTAGCCAGGGTCCTAGTCCAAAGCAACACATAGAGGACAAAACTTGAAGGCCACAACAACGAAATCTCAACTTCAACTCTGAACCAGGACCGAATCCTAAATTTACCCCCCCCCCTCCACACACACACACACACACACACACACATAGAAAGAAAACACAGCTACTGAACACACTTAACTGTCCTGCCATTGTTCTATAAAGCAGTTTAACAGATCCAAAGGTTTGTGTACTTTATACCCATATCTAACAAGTCAGGGCCTGAATTTGGACTAGAAACAGCAGAACAGGGCTGGTGAGGAGGACCAAAAAAAAAAAAAAAAAAGGACATTGGATCCGGTGCAGCATGCATTCAGAACAACTGTTTTGGGATTATCCCAATTCAAATGCGCAAACTTTGATGTTATTTTCTTCCCCTCCCATTGTCTGAAGCCCCTCGCTCTCTTCATAATCCAAGCCCTTTGAAGTGAGCAGCATGGAAACAATGTCAGCAAGCGACACACTCCCCCCAATGGCCCGCTGACAGCTCTCCAACATTTCTTTCTTTTCTTTTTCTCCCCCTCTCTCCCCCTTTCTTCCCTTGTCCTTCTGTTTGTCATCTCAATCCGCATACTTCCTCCATCCTTTTCATCAGCTTCCTCTTTTACTTCCGTGTCATTGTTTGCCATCTTCTCCTCTTCCTCTTCATCTAAGTTTACACTTAATCTTTGTTGTT
The DNA here is from genome assembly GCF_037954235.1 of Aulostomus chinensis. Lineage (NCBI taxonomy): Eukaryota > Metazoa > Chordata > Actinopteri > Syngnathiformes > Aulostomidae > Aulostomus > Aulostomus chinensis. The sequence goes on along the minus strand of NC_141337.1, from coordinate 11,525,584 downwards.
CTTTTTTTAAATATTTTATTTCCCTCCCCTCTTTATTTGCAGTTTGACCAAAGGACAGTTCTCTACCAGTAATTCTCTCCTTCCCCTCATGCCTGGTCTTCACGAAGCAATTCAACCATTAATTGGAGTCTCATTAGTGGGTGGTTAATACAGGGGGATCATAATAATGAGGACACAGATAATAGAAACAGAAAGCCTTTGTCTGCCGTAACACAGATGCCAAGGCCTGTCTTGTAACTCAGCCTGCACCAGAGGAGACAGTCTCACTGTGCATTGTTTCACGGTTAGGAATGTCACAATACCAGAAATTTGGTTGTCAGTTATAATAACGACCTCTGAATACCAAACTAGTAAATCAAATAAAAGCATTTTAAATTAAAATGACGATAGTTAATCAATCTGATAGGTTAAAGTTGTGACTCGTTTTAGGGCTAAACTCCCTTAAAAAAAAACAAGAACTTTGACCTTACTGCTTCAGATATGCTCACCATCTCTCTCTGTCTGTCTCTAACACACACACACACGCACTCACTCACACACACACACACACACACACTCACTCACATACACACACACACACACACACACACACACACACACACACACTTTCTTGACCGCACAATTAAACTAATGCTGCAGAACACTAGTGGAAAGAAACCCCTGTCTCCATAGTCTTGGTGAGTCATTCCTAACAAATCCACACTCCACCTGTTGCTGTACCTGCCCCTGCTCCTCCGAATGGATGCTGCTATTCTTCTCTGCTATTCTTCAGTGCTGGTACATTTGGTACTTTTACAACCATAGAAAATCAACCACTGTCCTCCAATTCAGGATCGACTCGGCACGGAAGAATCAGGTCTTGTATCATCCTCAGCCCCGGTGCATAAAATGCCAGCAGGAAAAGTCAAGGGACGTATGGAGAGGAATCGGTAATATCAGGATCCGGCGCCGATAATGACATTAATCACACATCGGCTTACATTATGAACAGATTGGCTACTGGAATAATGGTGCGGATCCATGTCCAGTTTCCATTCCATAGCTTAAGCTGGACCGTGAAATCAAACAGATTGCTCTGGAATACATTTAAATTGAATGCATTTGTGTAGTTTTTTTGGCTCTGTTGAATAAGAGCTAGTGCAGTGTGGTTTGCAACAGACTCCTGACTCGTGACCTTAAATCAAATGCCAACAAAAACAACAGCATTGATGATAGTAAAGAAGAAATCATCTGCAACGGTATTGGGATTGGCAGATGTGTATCAGAAACGCCTCAGAACTGAACATTTGTATCAGCTATGATTTGAAAAACATGGAGTTCTAATGATGTTTGTCTGCGATTTTCTCTTTGCAACGCTGCTGTTCACACGGCTTTTTAAACATGGTAGTTACCAGTATTTCATTGGCTTGTTTTTGACCGATCTACACAAATCTAGTTGTGGGTATCTGCCCGCTGAACACAGTGATATATGCACTTTGTTTGTGGTGTCAAAAATGGAGGAAAGTTTTGAAGTTTAATATGTTTTTAGTTTCCTTTCAGAAAAATCACGGTCTCGCTTCATAAGCTGACAAAAAGCTCCAGACTGAAAAAGGAGGGCTTCTGCTGCCAGGGCCTGAAAGGAGATCAGATCTTCAGGGAGACTCACAGACCTGCCTCTCTCTACTATATGAGGCCGCCTCAACCACAGACAGACAAGGTTGTGTTTGGAAACATGTCCGGATCCCAGACACAACAACTCTTTATTTAGTGAGCCACGCCCAATCAAGTGCCATGTGTCCGAGTCTGGTTGCTATGGGAGAGGCAGGAAAAAAAAAAGAAGAAGAAGCAAAAAATAGAAATATGCATGAAGGTGTATGAAGATCAGGAAGAGGGAGGGGGAAGACTCCAAATGGACAAATATTGTTTATCAACACTTTTTTTTTTAGGGCAACACTTTTAAAGACAGTCACCGATGAGACTTTGGAAGCTCACTGCCATTCCCTTGAGCTTTCTATGGGGCCCTAGATATTAAGAAGCATTTTACTAATCCACAGAATTAAGCACCTTTACAAGAGGACAAAGTGACACTAACATAGAAACAGAGAGAGAGGTTTTGGACTTATGAACAGGGGTGCAGCAGACATTTTTATAAGGTTCAGCCAGACATAAAGCAAACAAGCCACTTAAAGATACTATGGAGCTTGCAACTCGCCATAAAAGTGATGTGCACACCAACTGTGACCGACATTTAACAAAAGAAATCCTCTGTCTACCCTATAAAAGTCGAATCCAGACAGGGCCTTTTAGAGGATGTAGTTTACTGACACCCCGCGCACCATTATTTAAGTCTAAGTAGAACAATGACGGAAGGTACGGCTGTAAGACTAAGAGAGGAGGAAAAAAACAACAAGCATTGAACTTTGATGACTAAATTTTGTATTAAAAAACTCTGGTTGTGGTATCTCCAATATCTTCAAATATTTAACAAAAGCGATGACATGTTTCTATAGTCTGCTCCTGTGGCAGGGTGATATATGATTTTTTGACTTGACTTTCAAGATGGCATTCGTAGATGACAGTTGCCAGAGTTCGTGCATTTAAGCTTAAGTACTTTTTTTGTCATGTTTTTTTGTTGAGAGCCCAACTCTGACCTTCAGGTCCCGATCAGCTCGCTGGGTGATGGTCCTCCTCTCCTGGTCCCAGCGATCGTTGGCTTCTTCCAGCTGCTTCTTCAATGTCTGCTTCAGACTAACAGCTTCCTCCTTTGAGCTACATGTCGACTTCTTCAGCTCCACAATAAGCTTTGGATGAGAGAGACAAAAAAGAAAGAGAGAAAGAAAGAAAGAAAGAAAGACAGAAACTTTTAATTTGAATTCTAAATTTTTACAGAAAAGCAATAAAAAAATAACAGATGGACTACAGACCAAAAAAGGTCAAGTTAATGTTACTTAAACTCAATCAAAACTTAAAGACAAGCCCTTTTCCCCCCCTTCCTATTCTTCATGAACGCATCTTACAGAACTTAGACAACCTTTATTCGAATTATACTGTTTTTTCCTTCACAAATGTGCTAAAATCTGCGTGTATTATCACACAACACAAGGCTTCACATGTTTTGCATGTAAATTGTGTGCTGACAGGAACATCCATCAGAACTGTTACCCATCGATTTTTTTACATCTCATCTAGCCTCTCAACTTCAGGCCATATGTAACCGCACCACCTCAGGAACGCCGCATCTGGCTTCTTCACCTGTGAGGTCGTTTGATGGCGTCTTTGGAAAAGTGTGAATACAGTATGGACAAGAATCAAGTGTGTATGTCCGTTTGAATGCAAGAAGGCACAGTGTTGAGCTCCTGGTGCCATTCGTCCACCTACATCACCTCACATTGCAGCAATTTCTTTCCATCTTTTTAAAGTAAACTGTTGTTCAGTGTGAGAAGACCGCTTTTGTTACCTAGCAACAATATGCATTTGAGTGCTAAGAAAATGAGGACATGGGAGCTACCAGGGCAAAAAAACAACAACAACAAAAAAAGCATCTGGTGGACAAAAGCCCCTACAAGCCCTTGTGGGTCTCTCTGTTCAGGACTGAGAGTCACGGATGCATATCTATATTATTGTCTCAAGTTGAAGCAAAATGAAAAATAAAACTGGAGAGCAAACCTGCTGCCAGATAGAAAATGCAAGATGTTCATTAATCTGAGTGATGTTTTCATTTGTTTAATTTCACCGCTCTCTCAAAATGACTATCAGATGGAAAGTGCATTGCACATCTGTCATGCATTTGGATAGCAGGAACAGTCACCTTGAAATGCTGCTTTCCCAGAGTCTCGTGTCTTGTGTCTTTTTTGAGACGAGACAAGACACAGAGAGAAAAAGAGAAGGAGGTAAAAAAAACAGACAGGAAGGAAAAAACAACTTCCTTTTTGAAGAGCAGAGTGACTTTGTGTTGGTGAACTTGCGGTGCACGCCAAGATGAAAAGGGACTGCCTTGGCTTTGAAATCCTCCAGTCAAAATTAACATTCTATTTAAGCCACTGTCGGGGAAAGGCGGAGGAAAGATGAGACAGAGTAAAAAAGAGAGGAAAAGAGGAAAGAGACAGGGGTGGTGGTGAGGGGGGGCAGTGCTGCTACTAGCTTTAGGCTAGACAGATAATTGTTTACCATGTGCAAACTCTGGAGGACTAGCCCTGCTGGAATCTGTACAGTGTGTGGGAGAATGGGAGTTAGAGAGCAAGACAGAAGCAGAGTGAGAGAGATTAGGCTTATTCTGTCAGAGGGAAATGCCACATGAAAGCAACAAATGGCACATTATTATGGTAACATAATTTCTACATGTAATAATTATATTGCAATATGGATTCCCAGCATCTGCTGGTCTTCAGCCTTGGGGCAGTGGTGGCACTGTAGTGAACTCAGCTGTCTGTCTTGTTATTCCTGTATAGATATACAGTGAGCCCACAGACACAGACACAGACAGACACACACACACACGCACACACACACACACAGACAAGCACGCATGCCACAGCACCTCTTATCCGTCTGATAGCAAATCAAGCCTTTTTTTAGTCTATAGTTGGTCTGGTGAGACTTTCCAGTGTGATAGCATCTGTGTTTATGGCTAGAAGGAAGCTTACCTGTCCATGAATATGCACAAAACAGTGGTCGTCACAAGGGGGAGGGATTATTGGGCTAGATGGACTGATAAAGAGAATACACTTGGAAGTGTGAGAACTTGGTGGAGGATTTTAATACTGATCCATATCCAGCTCCCTACCTGCTCCCTTTTTCATTGAAGATGAAATGGTAGTATACCATAATATCAGACCAGAATAAGTGGAAAAACTACAGAAGAACAGAAAAATTTTGGTGGATACAATCAAGTCGAAGTAATCCTCAAAATATTAACAGCTTTTTTTCTGACGCACATCAACCATGGTTCTGTAAACACTAAATTTCAAGCAAATGTTATTTTTTTTCTTAAATTAACTTACTAATCATAGATGAATCAATACACTAATCTGTAGAATAATCAAGAAAGTATTTGTGACAGCCTTATAGAAAAAAAATCCTTATGTGTCAGAAACGAGGTATATTATTGTCTGGTTTGCTGGCAGTGATGATGCCTTTACAGCTCACATCAGTAACAGTGTTCCCACACATGAACTTATACTTAAAGATCCCCTACAGACATGTTCCAAGAAGTATAAAAATATTCAGACATCTTTACTCATGGGTACACGTCTGAAAGTCTTTAAGGTGAGCGAGGAGAAACTTTCCTCCTCCAGCAGATAAATGTAGAAACAGCCTTCTAATGACAAGCTCTGCACATGCATCATCCTGCATGAAGCTCCAACATCCAAGTCAGGTAAAAAATAACTCTTTAGCTTCTAAATGCTCCACTATGTTCAGTGACGAGTCATTAACGTTGTTGGCCTGAGGTTCAGCGCTTGGCTTGTAGAGATCAGTCAGTTTGTCAGAGAGCGAAACGAAGCTGATACAGTCAGAACCAGCCTAAAACCAGGAAGTTAAACGGAGCACGAAACCAGAAAAGTCACCTGATGAACATTTGCACGTGTCTCCAAATATGGTCACAGTCTGCACCTTCATTAAATCAGTTGATAATGTACAAATTTAGATTATAGCAACTTTAACAATTATTAATACAGATTACAGCCAGAGGCTATGATGGTGAATTAGTGTTTTCAAGTGAGAATTTATCAAAAGGAATGAATGCAGGAGCAGCCTACGAGGTTATGGGTGAATATCATTTGTGGAAGATAATAACCAGTATTGTGCTGAAATAAATTACGCATATTTGCATATGAAGTGAACTTCAACCTCTGTCTTCCAGAACATGATATTCTCAAGCGCAACCCCCCCATGGTAAATTCACTCCACCTCCCACCTACTCCCATGGTGGATGGTCAGGAATAAAAGTAATGATCTCCCACCAGTACCACAGCTACCACCCACTTGAGCCTCATCATTAAGTGAGCGAAGAGAGCACAGCCCTGTTCAGTTCACAGGTCGCCCAGGAGGACCACTCACAGCTCGATGCTTAACACACAGGATCGAATAGGAGAAGCATTAATTAGGAGAATCTGTGTATGTGTGTGCGCGTGTGCGTGTGGAAGAGAAATAGACAATGAGAGGAGTGTGTGTGTGTGCACGCGCATGTGTGCACGTGAATACACCCCGAACCCAGTACGTTTCCAGCCCCCTTAGGATAATGTATGGCATGGTATGTTTTTAATTGGGCTATTAACCATGCAGCTGAGCACAAGAGTGATGCCCCCTGTCAGACACTGAGGGGTTAACAACTGGGGTTAGCCTTTGAGGTTCAAAGGCCTCTTGTTTACATTTGGCTGAGTTGCCCCCAAGGGGTAGGCAAGAGAAAATCCTCCAATCCACCTTTACCTTTTAAAACAAAGCCTCCCAAGCCTGTGACAAATAGCCTGCATTAATTATACATATTAGTTTGTTTTCAGAAAAACACACACCTTCAGAACAACCCTCGATGTACCACTTCAACAAGGGGTGCTGAATATGGCGGGCAGACTTTCCTTTAATGTCCAAAAGTGTTGTTTGTTGAACCCGCGCCAGCTCTTTTTGTCTTCAAAACAGAGGATTAATCACTTGTTGCTTTGACTGTGGTGGCGCAGAGCAGCAAACACGGTTGAACTTTAGCACAGCATCCGACCTCTTTGAAGTTGTTGCATTGTGTAACCTAATAAGCTACCGTTTTTCTCACAACATCTGCTTGTCAATCCTGCTTTCAACTCTGTGCCCAGAGTGAGGCTGGTGGGTGGTGGTGCCAGTGGGGGATTTAAAAAGAAGAAATAAAACAGTAAAACAACAAACCTCAGTCTTTGAATCTACTTTGGGTAACGAGGTGCAATTACGGCCAAGTGATTGTGATATTTCAGCCTTCTGCATAATCAAGAAGTCTTTTTCTTTCTTTATGTAAACACTACTTGGATGTTTTGATTTTTTAAAGTGGTGAGGTGAAAGCTGCATGAGATGTTTTGTTGAAAGTTAAAACACTGGTTGGAAAGAAGAACTACCCCAGTTATAAAATGGCATCTAATCTTAAAGGGACATGCCAGCTTTTTGAGGAATACGGTTTGGTTATATTGCCAGACAAGCAAAACAATACCCTTCTCTCCTCTCTGAGTACATTAGGGCACTCCAGACCCCCAGTGGACACGTGACTGCTGGTTAGCTTAGCTTCATTGAGTACTAGAAATACGCTTTTCTCCAAAATGGCCTCTGCCTGCATTCATAGAGCTATGGCTGTGCTAAACATTCGCTGTGATTAAAACTGTTGACATACAGGAGATGTTTGATTATTTTGAGGTCAGATACAGATCCCAAGCTACTTTCCAGATGGGGAGCAGGGATTTGACACCTCATTTTTTTCAAAGGGAATGTTAAGCACTATGCTAATTTTATTAGTGCAGATGAATACCATATTAAAGACAATGCAGGATGCAGTCAGAGACAAGCCTATTAGAAAAGAAAAAAATCCATACGTGACACATGTTTCTGTTCATTTGTCAAAGCTTTGCTTTACCTGCCACTTGTGTGTGCTAGTGTGTATCTGTTCAAGGGCAAAGGGATGGGTAGATTGTGTTCAAGATTGTGTGTGTCTATGAACTTTCTATCAGACTGAAACAGAATGCAAAATAAAACAGAGGGGGAAACGGGAGTTTGTGTTGGTGGACTGATTACCTGGGCAGACTTGGTGAGCTTCTGACTGTACTCCTTTTCAAGCTGCTTAAACTTGCTGTTGGTCTGCAACAGGAAGAGACAGGGAGAGAGAGAGAGAGAGAGAGAGAGAGAGAGAGAGAGAGAGAGAGAGAGAGAGAGAGAGAAAGGCGGCAAGACAGATAGTCACAAAGAGGGAGAGTTAAGAAATTCAATCTTCTGTCAGGAAGCGCACACATGCCACTCTCCCAAAGCTTACACACACACACACACACACACACACACACACACACACACACACACACACACACACACACACACACACACACACACTTTGACCTCTGCCTCTTGGCAGTGTGCCCCCATGGAGAAGGCCTGTGGCCCTTTGGCACAGCTCCAGTCACAGTGTTCATGTGTGCCAGCAGGTAGTGACGGGCATAGTGCACTGTGGGCGCCACTCCCCTTTGATCCCCTGCCAACAATTCATCACTTAGCAAGAGGGGAGGGGGGACAGGAATTAAAACCTTGCTGCCAATTAGCCACGGGGAGAAAAAGAGATGATCAGGAGAAGCTGGGACACAAAACGATGAAGACAGAACAGGAGTGAATAGAGATTGTTGTCATGAGTTAGAGGGCCCGCTCGCCTCTTTGTTTTCCGTTTGTTACTTAATGGGAAGCTAGCCAGCTGGAGGCAGACAGTGTCTAATTCAAGATCTGTCTTCTTTCAGCTAGCTGATGTTTCAATGAGAGGCCCATCACAGGAGTGAGATAATTAGGTGTGAAGTGCTGGAATCCAATGAAAATGTCAATGGCCCTGTTTTCATCGACAAATTTAAATGCACACTTTGAAAGATCCTACTGGAAAAACGTTCATGGAGACTTTGCAAAAACATCCTTAGGTTCTAAAATACAAAGTAATTTTTTCTCTCAAAAGATAGTTCAGGAAATGTGGAAACACCTTTTGGACATGGAAAACATTTACTTACTATAAATAAAAAGAACAATTCACAAGAAGGACTTTTGACTTGATGCTGACTAATAAGGGAATACCAAAGCAAAAACCACAGTTCAAAGACCTAACAGTGCCAACTGAAGACAGTCCTTAAGTAACAAATGAATATCTGACAGTAATCATCTGCTAATCGATGCACTTAAACAAGCTTTGATAAGAAATGTCTCACTTTGAGGATGAGAGGACAAGAGAAGAGAAGAGAGCCGCGCTGCTAACTCATTATAGTTGTAGAACAGTGGGGGGGGTTGTAAAATCCTTCACAAATTCACTCATTCTCTTGACAACTTTCTGTGAATGCTGGTAAATTTTGCAATTCATTTCAATGGAAACATGACTAATGGCAAACTGTATGCAAGGTGGGGAGCTTTTTGTTCTAGAGGATGTTAATCTACGCCTGCTTCTTTTGGCTATTGTCATTGTCAGTTCATCCGTCTGTTTGATCTATAAAATTGAAGAGAATGGTAACAAATGTCAATCAATGCCAAAGTCTAAGATGACATCCTCAAATTTTGTTTCAAAAATGTTCTGTTTATTGTCCTAGACAGGGTCCTATAGAAGGTTAGGAAACCAGAGGTTGTTCACTTTTGAGAAGCTGAATCTTTTTTCTCCTTGGAGAGATGACAAACTAGTCAATCAGTAGTTTAATGGAACAGGTGACTTGAGATAACTAGAGTCATTTATTAATGGATGTCTAAGTTGATCAAAAAGTAACACATATTCTTCTTTAAATGCAGGAAACTTGATTGATACAAACACACACACACACACACACACACACACACACACACACACACACACACACACACACACAAAACCCCTATCCTAACAGCCTGTGACAGACGGACAACTCTCTAAGAAAGGAGGTTTCATTGAAGGCGTCCCTCACAACCATCAACACCTAAGCTGCATTTGGACTCTGCAACCCAACCAAAGACTTCCTGACAAACACCACCGTCCACTCAGAGCGGACACACCTGTCACCACGGAAACACAGAGCCATCACCAAGGATACAGGCCCTGTCTTCCTGCGCCAGGACGCTTTGAGTGGTGGCTTGTTCGTCTCTGGGGGCCCTACAGCAGCTGATGAGAGAGGAGTAGACAAAGGAGGGTGTAGAAAAGGCAACAGAATGAAGAGTGTGTGGAAGAGGGGCGCAAATGGGACTTCCTCGATGTCTTCTTTACAGCTGACACATTTGTTGTCTCTCTGTACTGCTGCAGGACAGCGCTGTGTGATGCTGACACTGCTGAAGCTGTTGAGATTCTTACCATAGTTTTATCTCTTAATAACTGACACATCAAGGGATTGCATTATTTAAGAAAATATCACCACGATTAATATCCCATTGTTAGAAGAGCATTGCCACAATTCTTTTATCTCATTCGTCCAGATTTAGAAGAAAGATCGCGAGGCTCATGAGGTAAAATGTCTGCATCTTCAATCTGCTACATTGTGAGGGATTCTATGTAATCTGGAGTGTATTCATGCAGACATATGCTCATGTTGACATGCAAACACACTCAGATGTTTCATAAAAACATGGAGCTCGCTAAGAGCCTATTTCTTTTACCTACAGTCACTTGAGGGAATACAGCAGGAAGAATTATAAAACATCATGCATTATATAGCTCCCACATACAGGATAAAAACGCATGAAGACTGGCTGCAGATGACAATCAAGAAGCCATGGATGGAAAGTTAAAATTAGAGGTACATTAAAAACCTGTCCATACGTGTGTGTGTGTGTGTGTGTGTCTAAGCAAATTCAAAGAGACTACCTGTGCCCCGCCAATAGCATTTTCCTGCTGAAGGCACTCTGAGGCTGTATCAGGCTCCTAAATCGCCTCTTAATCCTAGCGGTGTGGAGTGCAGCTGCTTTGATGTGTGCGTGTGTGTGTTAAAGAGGGTGGAAGTAGATCTGAAAGCAATGCATGCGCCGCTTACCTTAATTAATAATCTGTAGTGGGAACCAGGCCAAACACACCCACCCACACTTCATTCAAACACAGACAATGGACAAACAGGATGCATGATGGCCACACACACACACACACACACACACACACACACACACACACACACACACACACACACACACACACACACACACAGAGTCCAGAGTATACTATAGCTTATAGCTGTTTGGAGGTGATATTTGTTCAAGGTGTGCCCTCCTGTTATTTAAAGTTAGAATAAACCAAAGCAAACACGTCTTAAAACTCTTGAGTTTGTGTTCAAGTCAGTGAAAATCATTTTCAGAGCAGTCTGCAGTTCTTGGACAGGATATTACATCCATCTGGCATTTTTCTGCGACATGTTTCCAATCATCTCACATTGCTAAAGAGCAATTATGGTTTTCGGCATTGTCCTAACTTCGAAAGAAGACTAAAAAAAAACCCACTACACTGGAGTCGCTGACTAAAAGATGATGTCACTGCACACATGGAGAACATGACGGATGGTTGACAATGTGGTTGTTTTAAAGGTGACAATGAATTATGAAGAATACCGGTGTTAACACTTGTTGGGAGTTTTATTACACATGCAGTATATTGCACACCAGGGAGCTGGTTTGTGGGGTTCATCTCCCCCCTCTCCCCCCAAGAAAGCCCCCCCCCAAAAAAACAGAGAGAAGCTTTTGCTCCATGAAGCTTTCAGTTTTAGTGGCAGCAGTATTTGTAAGCATTCAAAACGATTCTCTGTTCGCCCTGTATGTCTCTCATAACAATTTGAGTTCAATCTGCCAGCGAGGGAGAGCTGGGAGATGTTATTTGCTCGTTTGTCTGTAATCATTGCTGTCTTGCTGCGCTCGCCTGTGTAGCTCTGTGTGCGAGAAAGAGAGTTTGTGCTGTAATGACAAGAGGCTTTATTTCCATTTCACAGTTTGCCATCACTGCTTGTCAGTAGCGATTCTCTTCATCCCTGCTGCTCACTGTCAGTGCTGCATCTCTCTCTCTCTCTCTCTCTCACACACACACACACACGCACACGCAGTTAAGATATAATGCATCATGAGTGCACACAGGCAGGCAGATAAACATACATCAAACGCACACATGCAACATCTCAAATGTGCTGTGATTACACATTTAACCAGCCAGTTCTTGGTATCAGAATCTCAATTACATCCATTAGCATCCATGGGTGTGGAGCTTAACATCTGACCTACAACATGTGGTCTGGGAAAGTTTGAGGAATAATGGCGGGGTGTAGCTACAGCTTCTTTATCAACTGGAATTGATGACTCATTCATGTCTTCTGTGTTGTTCTTTTTAGGCAAAATTAAAACAAAGCAGCACAGTTTTGATGACAGCAACCCCTTTTGCAAAAGATGGTCACTGAACTTTGATTGAACTGTTTATGAAACTCAAGTCTTCTGCACCAAGGTAGGCCTCCCTTCCAGTGTATTTATACCTCAATCCCTCCTTTGATCAATAAGTCTGCCTAATTTTATGATGTGGGATGATTCTGATTCCGTTGAATTAGGAACTTAACCCCAAAAATCAGAGCCCAACATCATGGTGTCCCATTTAAAACTCCACTTCAAACCAATGTGTAATCTACAGCGTGCCACAAGATGGAAGCTGCCTGACGCCATGTTTTAATGCGATTGAGAAAGTGTGTCGTTTCCCTCCCTCCCCTTGGATGACTTCAAAAAGTGAGCAAGGGAGCTGTGTGATGTTTTTTGGGATGGCAGAGCCTTTACTTTGACTCTTTCATCTGCTGGGTGACTCACTCCCTCTCTCCCTCCCTCTCTCTCTCTCTCTCTCTCTCTCTCTCTCCCTCTCTCTGCCGCCGGGCCCGATGGTGCACTGAGGAAACGAAGAGCTCAGATAGGTCTCGATATGCAACACACATCCACAGACATATGTTCATATACAAACACAAGAAGGCAATCTCTAGCATATTAAAACAATGATGTAAACATACATCAATAGCAGAGAGATTCCACTTCAGACGAGTTAATATCATTGGCATCAATCAATTAGATGTGATCATCCACTCAAAACATCCTCAACTTCACCTCTTTCTCCACTAAAATCCAATTCTTCACCCCGCCTCCCCCATCTCTTTGTCTCCCAGTTAGTCTGTCAGTGTGAGGTGAATGTGGGCCCTCTTTGATCATCCCTCAGCCTGTGTTTCTCTCCTCCTCGTCTAATCCATGACCAACTGAATAATGTGATTTTGTGTATCTCCAAATGGCAGAGGACCAACCTAATAAGTCAGCAGTGACAGGGGGCAAAAGAGAAGAAGGAGACTGCCGCTATGACAACAACGACAAACAACCTCGTACCACCATCTTCTGGTTGAGGGAGAGAACAGTGCACTAACTGAGTCGGAAACTTCCCTGCATTATTTTCACTTATTAACACAATTTGTTATTTAAAACACATTTAAGAGGAGACACAAGTTGAAATTTTCTTTGAATAATTAGTCTTTCCTTGTCTCTACTCCGGGCTGTACATACACATGTGAACGCAACACATTGAAGACACATTCAGATCCAGTCACTCAAACCACATTAGAGAGTGGTCAGGGACACACACGAGGAAAAATGTGCAAGTGTAAGATGCATCTCGAGGCCACATGAAAGCACTGCCTAGTCAGCTTCATCCATAGCAAAACAAACAAAGTTAGATACAGAAGATTCTCTTGTGCTAAACAACTTAAATGAGGTTTTGAAGTTAGTACCCGAGCTGTGGCACCAATTAGCCATTGCATTCCTCTTCTCTAACCGTACTGCTGAGCACAAACCAATGCTTTGTCTTTTAAGATCAAATCAAATATGAGTGAGGAGGCAAAAAACAACAACCCTGCTAACATCAATAACTCTCAATGATGTAATGTGAATACTTGGAAACTAAATATTAGACTTACACAACAGCTGACTTGCCACATAATACCCAACTTAATCTTACCTAAACACACATTTTATGGTCATTTAAAAAAAAGGTTGATTATGTCTAACAGGATTTGCTTTGAGGTGTATGTCAACTTGTTGGCATCGTGGAAAAAGCCTTATGTGACCAGAAATACACAAAAGAAGGAAGGGCATGTAAGCTCACACACTGCCAGGGCCGGGTGTTACATTTCCAGTTTTGTAAACATGCGCACACGGGAGACTGAGGCCCTGAGACTTCCACCCTCTGATATGCAACGTGTGAAAGAGTGTCTCATGTCCCATGGCTAGAGGGACACTGGTTCTGTGACACCAGGGACGACGATTGGCTACTGCAGGCTAAAATGCTGCCTTCATATTAGCTGATATTTGCCTTCAGGTGGTTTCGTCACACTTGGTGATCACTGGTTGAAATGCCCTCTACCTTTGATGTGAGTAAATGTGGACGCACACACGGAAACGTGGCGAAAGATCAAATACACACACACCTTGCCGGAGTATTCATTGTGAATGCGTCTGAACTTTGTGAATAAACTTGCATTTATGCATAACATGCATGCTTGGTGGCACTATGAAATCTAAAAACAGAAAGGATTATTGACCTAAAATTATTCTGTAAACATACGAAATGCATATAGGTGCACTCTCTCTCTCTCTCGCTCTTCTACAGCTAAAGGTCAATGCAAACATATCAGACAAAATTTGCACAGCTAATCTCCTCAAGCAGTTCAAAGTGCTGCAGTCTCTAGACTGAGAGTAAATATGAATTCAAGGTTCCAGACGCTATTCATCTCTTATCAAACCTGAGGCCTCTTGATCTTTTGTCTCACATAATCTCCTATCGCTCGTATTGACAAGTAGGGAGTGAGTATGGTGCAGCTGAGTGAGGTGAAGAGGTCCAAAACCTTTTCTCCACTAACCAAACTTCAAGCTCATATAACTACTGCCTATTAAGCAAATCTATAAGCAAATGTGACCTGTGTTTTTTCTTTTCTGTGTGTGCTTGTGAGTCAAGGTTTGCATCTGTGTGCAGGAAGTGTTTCTGCACTTCCTCAAAGCCCGGCCCTGAATTCTGGTAAAACCAGCTTTTTATATATGTGGAAAAAAAAAATCCCTAATGTCCCAGGTTTGCAGTGATGGAGACTGTGAGGAAAGACAGAGGACAGATGGACAGTGGAGGTGTGGAGGAGAATAAGAAAGTCAGATAAGGGCGGAGGTGTGGGTGAGAGACAGGATTCGTTCTCACTGGGGCCCCCAAGATGAGGCGTCTTTATCAGGCATAGAAGCAGCTTCACAGGCCCCTCAGTGGAGCACAGAGATTGGGAGGTCTGGGGGAATGTGTGCGTGTATATGAGTGTGTGTTCACTCTCACCAATGGAACACACACAAACTTCAATAGCAACCAGACTAAGAAACCTCTGCACACACTTTCTCCTCAGCCTACCTCCATTTCTTTTCTTTATTTTTGTAGCAGCTGAAAAGTATGGAACTATCGTAACATCTCATCGTATCTCCTCTGATATTCTGTTTCTCATTATTTCATTCCAACAGCCCCGACTCCCAAAACATCCCCTCCATCCGCCTGAATCACTTCCCTCACTCTCTCTCTCTCTCTCTCTGTCTCTCTGCTCTTAAACGCATGCGTCTTTGATGAGAATCCATTCATGGATTTAATGGATTTCTCTGGCCTTTTTTCCTGGATCTGGGAGATGTGTAAGAAAAAAAAAATTGCTGGCCTGCCCGGGCTCTGCTTCCAAGAGCATAGTGGACTGCAGCGGACAGCATTTCTGTCTGCATCAAAAGAATGAGAAATTTTCAGCTTACAAAACAGGGCGATCTAGTCAATACGGATCTGAAGCCTGGCTGACTTCAATCCCATGTGAAAAAAAAAGGGTGCAGCAACACAGAGAAACTTTTTCCTGCCCACTCCGAAGTCAAACTTGGAGACAGATTAGAAAGCAGAAAAAAGGGTAAAAAAGTAAGACGTTCAACCTTTTGGTGAGTTTTTTTTTAGAAGCATGCACTTTCAGCTGACAAAAAAAGGAAGAAATCATTAATCTCTTTCATAAAAAGTGAAACTAGCACATTGCTGATAGTCTTATCAGTCTAAGTTCAAAATTCAGCCTCACTGCTTTGAATCCACTCCAGATTTCCAGAAAACTGTGGGTCATGCAGAGGGATTAAAGTGTGCCAAAAAGATAAAATAACTTTTAGCTGAAAACAGCCTTCACATATCCAAAAGTAAAAGAGGGACTGATGGGAAATGGCATGATTCATTCAAATGAGGATTACCCTGTATTAAGCTCGCAATTTTCCTTCGATCGAGTTGCCTTCACTAACCCTGGTTTTATGTGCAATCGGATGCCAAAATGGCTGCCTAATTCTTCGGAGGTCCCCGCATTCCGGGGTTAATGCTGCACAGCTGGCGCAGGATGGTGTCTAATGAAAAAGGCTGTCTTTGATGGGCCCTGCCGGGGAGATTAGGTTCTGATCAACACCACCTAAGGTTAACTTCTTGCAAGACCAGCATAAGATTATAAGTGATGGCTGCAGTTACTTTGGTAGCAAGAGAAGTCAAAGAAAGAGGCAAAGCTCTGAAGAAGTTCTAATTGAAGTTCATACCGGTTCACCGAGATAGCAAAAAGCAAAGCCGGATAATGGATCTACTGAAATGCTGTGGTTTCCTCTCTCTAACTCAGCCTTAAATCCAATTCCTGAACTTGTATGTACATTTCAAAACCGCCAAGCCCATCATGTTATGTGGCTTAACCAAAAGATTTTATCTCTACTAATACCTACATCGCAACATGTTGTGTAAATGTAGATGCCTGTATCTTACTCTACTTCCTGTTTAGCTCCAAATGGGCTTTAAGAGTAAAATTCAGATGTTTATAATAGTTCTGTTCAGTCAAAAGGTGGTGCAGTGGTTAGCACTGTCACCTCATTGCAAGAAGGTTATGGCCTCAAATCTCTGAGGCTTTTCTATACGGAGTTTTGAGGTTCTCCCTGTGCTATGCCGGTTCTCTCTAGGTTCTCAGGCCTCCTCCTACAAACAGACAGGTTAATTAGAGACTCTAAATGGAAACGTTGAGGTATAGATATTGGATGGATGTTCTGAAAGAAGCCTTCATTGTAGACAAGCCCACTTGTAGTACCAGCTGGTGGAATGTGTGATTACTGGTGTGTACAAGTGCTGTATGCCATATCATTGATGCATATCCCTCAGGACATCAACCTGGCTCAATATACGCACATGTGCGTGTGCGTGTGTGTGTATACAAAAGGATGCAAGATACTGAGTGTATTCTGGCAATGAGAGAAACTGTGTGGAAGACAATTTGTTACAGTGGTGGATTCAAGCATCAACACGAACACATACTGAGGCAGAGAGACCGAGAGACAAAGGGAGAGGAGCTAGATGATCCGCAGAGATACTCTGACCAAAAGGATGATAATAATAAAACAAAAATCAAACACCTCATAAATCATGGGTGAAATAACCCCACTGCTGACCTGAAAACAGTTTAAACGTAACATTATTCTGAGGTAGATAAAAGTGATGAAACTGACGTGAAAAGTGATTCCCTGTGAGCAGAAATGCTGGCGATGTAACGTAAACGGTAACTTGTGCGACTTTTTGTCACCTCTGTCACACATCCAAGGCCGTCTGTGTTCAGGTAGAGATTCTCGAGCATCATTCAGTCGACATTTAGTTTGAAAAACAGACTGCAGCTAAAAATACATCAGAAACTCCACCACTGCCCTCCATGCTTCTTCTACTGAAGTGCCTTTCTGGTGTGCTGACTGCATTGGTGATGTTGATTGTGATGCAGCAGGGAAAAAGACAGACAGATAACACCTCATCTCCTTGCAATGTGAACAGGATAAATAGGCTTTCATTAGGAGGTTTAACCTGGTCTGAAAGACCTGCTTTTATGCTGGTTATGTGGGCTGAAATGGGGATTACATTCTACTGAGATAAACTCACGATGAACAGATCCAAATAGTGCTGAATCGTCATGATGCTGAGTTGTAAAAAGTATATTTTGTCAAGTCTTTCCAAGAGGACACGCAAACGGCTTTTATAAGCGCTTGTTTTCTGAATAGAGTTTGGATTCGATCAGCTTGTTGTATTGGGGTACATGAAGGCATCGTTCAGATTGCGGCGAAATTTGATTTCTTTCTCGAATCAGATCCATTTCGGTTCACACTGTTACTTTGTAACTGGTAAGATCACATTTGTTGTGTCCACCTCCGAGACACAAACTTGAGGCAGCCATCTCCTGAGGAAAAACGAGTTGTGAAAACCTATTTGAGCATCCAGACTGTAAAGCATCTGTAGAGATCTGACTCAAATCAGACTTCAATTGTTGTTTGGATAGGATTTCCCTGAGTCTGAGAGTCCCGATGTAACCTTTATACTGGAGAAACTAAATGTTGTAAATGTTCAGTCCTCATTCCCTCTTTACTTTCTGAAGCCCAACAAACCTTCTCCTGAGCTTTGAACGACTCCTGCTGGTGGGTTCTCTCCAGGTCGCTACGGAGCCGATCCAGTGACGTCTCTTTGTCCAGGTGTGATTTTCGCTTTTCCTCCTCGCAAAGCAACGCCATCTCAGCCAACTGTTGCTTATGCTGGGCGTGAACCATCTGGAGTTCCTCACGCAGACATGAT
Source organism: Aulostomus chinensis (assembly GCF_037954235.1). Taxonomy (NCBI): domain Eukaryota; kingdom Metazoa; phylum Chordata; class Actinopteri; order Syngnathiformes; family Aulostomidae; genus Aulostomus; species Aulostomus chinensis. The sequence continues at coordinate 11,507,307 of NC_141337.1, read as the reverse complement.
AACTGGGTTTCCAAATCTGAAATTGTCTGTTAAAACAAAAATTCAGATATGTCAAGTGAATTATGATATTTACTTATGCCCTTCTGATATCTTGTGGCTCCAAATAAGTGGATGGTCTATGATTTTCTGATAGAATAAGCCCTTATTGGTTCTAAATATGTGTTTCTCACATTTGGCTGTGGTCTTCTGAGGTGATTGAGTATTCAGAATTTGATAACCATAATTTCATTTTTGTCTAAATGGATTGTATTTACATACCAATTATTATGATTTTCACAAGATCTACCCACACATCTTCAACTCTTTTACATTTCTGGCTCTGGGAATGCACTTACGATGGCCTGACTTGATTACAAGCTGAGACAATGTATCTGACAGTGAGCGACAACAAAAGAGATTCTGTGTGATCTTGGGTTGAAAATAGAGAAGAAAATATCTGCAGATTACATCTTTTCTTGCCATCAAATCTGACGCAAACACTGTACAACCATACCCCGCTGAGAGAAGTATAGGAGCGTCAATAGGCTGCTCAAGCTAGACTGATGTAACGAGACGCAGAATGAGCCTTTGTTTTCCGACCATGCAGGAACACAAACATGCTTAAACATTTCAGTATTCCTCTTCATGCGCCACAGTCAGCGTGGGGGCTGCTGAAATGGCCTGTCCCCTCTCTTGACCTCTCTCTTTTTGAAGTGCTCAGCCTTGACTTTGCCCAGAAGAGCCCTTTAATAGCTGCCAGAGAGATTCAACATTACATAGCAGGAATGCTAATAAGCACAAGCCCCTAGCCTCTGAAACACCAGAAATAGACTGGCCTGACACATGCAATGAAGTTACATCTCTAGAGTTTGGGAAATGTCAAAATTTCAAAAGGAATTGATGAGCTTACTCTTTTCCCCAAACTACATCACTTAGCTGGGATGGCGCTTCAAGAGAACATAGGGAGAAGGGCTAACAATATCATATTGTGAATTTCAAATATCACATAATCATTCTGTGCAAATGAGAGAGTAAAATCATTCTGAATCCTAGGTAAGAGGCATTGTTTCACACGTGCCTCCTTTTATTGCAGATATTCATCTGCTGTTGCACATTCCTGATACTTTTCTTGGTTTATGTGGTTTATTTCATACTTTGGTTGGCACTGAGTACCCCCTCCCTCTGTCCCGCCCCACCCAACTCAAAAGCCTGGGCATCCCAGGACAACGCCATGTTAAGGCAATCAGACAGAAAGTGTCTGAAGTCTTTTTTAGCAAGCACTAGGGAGAATCAAAGAGACTTCAAAGGAGTGTCACAAAAACAGGCAGATGCTGCGGCTCTATGTAACACTCCCCCCAACACTGGCACACAAAGATAAATACACTTGTGTGTGTACGCATACACACACACACACACACACACACACACACACACACACACGCGCGTAAAGCCACATGGTCGAGTCTGTCACGTACACAAATAAGCAGCAATGACATAGAGAATGAGGTAAAAACAAACATGTAATCTTCAATCTCAATGTCCCTGTCGCCCATCTGGCAAAATTAACAGTCTCTTTGCACCACTTGTGCCTTCAAGGGCAAACAGCTATTTGATCTGAGCCCTGAAGAGTCTTTAATGTATAATTCTCTCTTTAACAAATGTGGATGATCTGTCTTCCAGAAAATCTTGTAATGTGTTAGAGAATAATCTTCCGTAGCGGAGGCACTGGCCATGACACTTCAGAAATGTACGAGGCCAGAAGAGCATGTTTCCTTTGGCAGGAAGTGAGTCCAGTCGTTTGAGCAGGGCACATGATAGCAGCTGATGTGGAGCTTTGTGATGAAGCTGCTCTCAGTGACAATAGGAGAGTGTCAAATCAAATATATCGGGTCAAAGCGTGTCAGCTAGGAAGACAAAGGCCTGGCAAAACATCAGAGTAGAGGCTGGAAAAAGGACTAGTGACGAGATAACAAAGCACACATGTCCAATTTAGTGACAATGTCACTAAGTCCAGAATACACGGAAACCTACAAGTCAGGACTGTTTATTTACAGTTTAGAATCAACCCATGGGTGATCAAATAACCATTAAAAACCAACAAAGAAGAAAGAGCGACACAGGAAAAGTAAAGTATAAAGGACAGAACTAACTGACAAATGAAGCACATGCACAAATTTCAACAAAGTTCAACAAATTTGTGGTAATGACTGAGTAACTCGGGATCACACTTTTAACAACTGTGCCAGACTAGGGATCATAAACTACACGGCTTGCCATTCAAAAGCCTCTTTCAGACAGATATCCCAGTAAATTCCTGGTAATACCTTCCATTCACCCCTAGTGATTTTCAATATTCACAAATGAAACTTCAATCCAGACCATATCTGGCTTGCACTTCCTCACACAGGCCAGCAAGATGTCCTGTAGAGGGCAGTAATAGGCCCTGATATGATATCTTTCTACCTTCATCCATAATAAACCCCTCCCTGCTTATTCCGTCATGTTACAAAGTTTTGAGGTGGAAAATTGTAGACGCAAATTCCTGGGAAACTCATTCACACAACTGTCCTGGGAAAATACTGGAAGATATGTGGGAAAGGTTGCATGTGTGAACTGAACTCACCAAATTCTCAAATGAAAAAACAAAGGAGGCGAGGGACCTGGCAGCTTGTTTGTACCTGCGGCGCTATCTAAGACAAAAGTGTCCAAAAATGTACGAAAAAGAGTAAAATTCTGGTGGAGTCCCAGAGGGGTTTATGTGGGGAGTAAGAACTCAGCGGAGTGCAGAGGGAGTTGGAGGTGAGTAAATCAAATATCTCTTGGAAAGGTTATGTACCAAACTGGAACCTGGGCTAACGTTATGTAGGCTAATGCCAGTTGCAAATGACCGAAAGAGGTAACAACACAACAAAGCTCATAATAATAACAATAATAATAATCCTCCACCTCCTCTGAGTTCATTGGCTAGGGGTCGTACACATTCACAGTCGGTTTGTTCCCGAGAACACACCACCAGAGTCCTCTTAAAAAAAAATAAAAATCTAACACGTTTGATACGCCATGTGAGTCTGTTTCCAAGGCGCATCTGAATGCACCCTGAAGTCCCTCGTTTACAGCCCTGACTGGCATTTAAAAAAAAGTATTGTAGAGGCAAAAAATTGATCTAGTTTTTAAGATGACATTGACAGTCGCACCTCTGAAGTGTCAGCGGTGTGATGAGTCCTGCAGTAGAGGAGTTAAACACGGCAGGATGAGAATGTGAGCGTGAGTGAGAGTGTGTCCACTTGCATACACAAATCAGCATCAGCAAGGCAACAAACTCAAATAATGCCACCAAATCAAAAAACTACCCAGATTTGGCGCTTGGTGGTTGTTGTGTGGGGAAGTGTAGGAAACTCTGAACCCATCAGAACCCATCGGAATCAAGAGAATGCAAATATCACTGTCACAGAACAGATTAGTGTTAAACTTAAGCTATTCCGGTACATGACAAGCTGTAATGTTGGACTGCGATGAGTCACTGTGCCATTAAAAAAAAAAATCATCATGGTGGGCCAAATCAACTTGTATGGCAGGCCAATTTTGGGCCATGGGTTCCACTTTGGGTAGCTCTGGTCTAGTTTATTTCCAGCTTAAGACTCACTGAAAGCCAGAGAGAACAAGAGGGGTTTTAGCCTGGAATGAATACTTTCTATGGTAGAGGATGACAAGTCTTCATCATCTGGATACTGCTTTGCCTTGGTAACTCTATTTAATGTGATTGGCTGCACGGAAACGCTCTTGAGGACTGATTGCGTATAAATCTGTGTGATTCTCTCACAGACAGCTGTATGATCAAAAACACTTAAAGCAGCATCATTTGTGGACTAAAGAGCCAGGACCAACTAGTAATAGAATGTTTGTTTGATTGCAACATCGCTGCAACTCCTTTTCACTGCTCTGAAATATGCAAGCCGTCCCCGTGAAAGGGAAACTACTTATGTTTTGATGAAGTGTTCACATAAATTGTAATCGTGCAGTCTCTGTGGAGGCATTTCTTATCTTTAATATAGATGATTTAGTAAAACAGACAAAAAATGAGGAGGGGTGTGTGTGTGTGTGTGTGTGTTGCATCTGTTTAGAGTATCTTAACATTAGTTGAATCTTAATAGATTTATTATTCTGCTGTTATGCTAATTGGGGAAGCTGCGGAGGACTGTCAGATATCAAAGACGCAGTAGTATTTTAACAATCCTGTGTGAGATAATATTATCACTCTGTGAGGAATTTGAGTGGCCAGGGGATTTATTATTCACAAATAAAGAGTAACATGCCTTCCCATCATGTAAAAGATGAATATGACATAATTCTATACAGTCAGTGACATTTGTATAAGCTGTATTCCAGTTTAACATGCTAGCGCCCTGTTATTGTGCATTCTGGCTCACTGGCATGGCTTACAGCCCTCCATAAATGGAACTAAGCCATAATTAATCTTATTAGCACTTGTGTGCTTGTGCTTTTCCTGCTATGACGACTCCGCTGTGAAAAAAGTCTTTAGTTTGGCATTAGCTTGACAGGCAGAAACATTTAGCTCTAACTCTGTTGACCTGGCATTATAGTCCTAATGCCTTTGGGAGAGACGCTCATTTACTTTTTTTTGAGTTTGATAAGAAGTCGTTAGATGAGGTTTTGCACGGAATAAACAAACAAGATGTGTGTTGTTAATTAATGAGCTTTAAAGGTGCTGGTATTTTTGAATGTTGGGTGGATTAGCTGTTTCTCCCCTGCTCCCAATCTTTATGATAAACTAAGCAAATCAATCAAAGTGTGCAGGCATAAGAGCGGCGTGACCTCACAGTTTAACTTTAAAAGAAAGCAATTACACATTCCCAAAAATTATGATACATTCTTTTCACACATTTTTACGCCTCCCTGCTGGTGACAACCACGGGCCAGGGGTTTTATGTTTTAGGGTCATTTGTCGACCCGTCCCATTATCGTTAATGCTGAATCTCAAAAACGCTTTGAGGGAATTTCTTCAAATTTGGCAGAAATGTTCACTAGGACTCAAGGATGAAATGAAAGATTTTGGTCGTAAAAGTTCAAGGACACCTCGCTTAATTGCGATATCTGAGGAAGGCCTTGAGGAATGTCCATTAGGACTTGAGAATGACCTCAAAAACCTTGGTAGTGAATGGCCACTGTGGCATGCATCTTGGAGTGAAAATACTACAATACGGTATTTCTCCTATGTTGGTTTAACTCTAAAAAAAATTAACTTAAACTTTACTATTTTGTTCCCCAAACTGTCAAACCATTTTTCATTTTCCATGAAAAAACAAATTACAAATATATTTGATTAAATACATGTTGGAAAATGGCCATTTGGTATAACTCCATGTCATTAAAATACATTGCATTCTGTAAATTCTCTAAATACAGCAGAACAGTATGACAGCCTCTTGGCTTTACCAGATAAATTATATATTGGAATCAAAAGTGAACAGTACACTTGCATTTGTGCATGTTTTACTGAACTAATTGGAGAAATCGTAGGTTAGTGGCGTCATTAATGTTCTACTGTTGCCAGCGAAACAGAATATCATAGGGATGAAGATGTGATGTATGCACATAATAAATGGCTTCATAGTTGGGAAGGGATATGTTTTAACACTCAGCACATCATGGAGCATAAGAGTAACCACAATCTGTTATTCTATATGGAAAAAAGCAAAAAAATCAGCTGGGTTCTGCTGCATGGAGGCAGATGTGATTACAATCACTTAAGGAATCATGCGAGCTGAGTAGGATGCTTCTGTGAATCAGTGAGTAACAAGACAGGAACTCTTGACGATCCCGGATCTTAAGAGCCCGATCATCTTCTATCAGAGACAATCAATGCACACACTGGTCGAGCTGTCTGCCTTGTTCTCCTCGCCCGACGTCTTCTTTAGCATCCTTTTCTGTCACCACCCTCGTCATTTGACTCATCCTAATCACGTTGGTGGGATTCAAATGCTTTGAAAAACTGACAGCATCATTATTTAGTCCATCACAGCCCAAAGGATAGATCTCATAAGGCTCGCTCTTATGCTGTTTGATGTCCAGATGGTGAGTATATTGCTTTGAAAAAAGACATAATTATTCGGGAAAATACAACCCATAAAATGAGTTTTGAGCAGTGGCTGGTGGGGAAAAATACAAATGATGAGGTTTGCATAGAACAAACGATCCTGCAGCTTCAAATTAATTTATAATTCTGGCCCTAGTTTTTGAACTCTTAGCAGTGTTAAACAATTAAAGCCTCAGATACAAAACAGAGTACATTAAAACCAACATTGCCAGAGTTGTTTTCCATACAATGTAATTACTCCTCACTGAAAATATTTCCTAGAATATGATTCATTTTTTCTCCAACACAATAATGATTAATTCCTGCCCAAATTCCCAACAAAGTGGAAATATGATACACTAAATTATGGTTGATGTTCATGTCACTTCACATGTTTTAGACAGTGCACAGGGAGGCTGTTCTTCCATTTTAGACAGGATATAAATAAGACCATTGTATTTGGACTAGTAATGAAATGTTAAAAGGTGATGGCACCCTCAAGGTCTGAAAAGTGAAGCAAATTTTGGAAGCGCCTTAAACCTGTTCTTTCTTCTTTTTTTTTAACTAGCAGCAACTATTTTCAGTGGTCAGATTATATAGAAGTCAATGAAGAAATGTCCCTAATTCTCTCTTGATTTATTACCCCTGTGAATATTCTAGTTTACAATCTCATTCACTCATTTCCTTCAAAGGTTGATGATGAAGCAGAGTGCCATGCCAACCTTTTGATTGTCCATGACGGCCTGCAAGATTCACAACCCACTTGTCAACTTGAAGTACATGGATCTGCTTCCCTATATCGATTCTGAGACCGACGAATAATGTAAATGACGGGGATTGTGAATATTCATATGGTGCCTTTATTTTGAAATTCCCACAGCCTGTCTGCTTTTTTTTTTTTAAGCTTCACAGTCCATTTTATTCATTCTATTTTTTTAAGGAATATTTGTTTTTTCTTTTTCTATTTGGTTCATGAAACCATTTTACTTGCTCTTTGTGAGTCGATAATATAAATGTGATTGATCGTGTCATCTTATATGGAACAAAATCAAAATTGTGGCTTTATTATATCGCCAACAACTGCGTCATTGTTCAACACTTCAATCTACTATATCGCCCCTTTCATTCAAAATATGGATACTGACAGTAAAACACTGAACTCAAAGCTCCAAAACTGAACTCCATAATCCAATGGGTGACATCATGGTTGCTATGGCAACGCTTTCACACAGCATATATGTCAAAACATTTCATCACTCTGGATGGATGGCTGACAGCTTTCTGGCACACTGGCATTCCAATAAACGTTCAACAAGTAGTTTACTCCTTTAAATGAATACTATGATAAAGACACCAGGCAGAGTTGTGGGTCGGTACATGCATGTATGACACAACATCCCTGCAATACAGCCTTCCTTCATGACAGTTACATTGTTCAGGTTTTATTTATTGAATTTGTATGAGACATGTTGATATTATTTCATTATGGAGGCTGGCATTTTTGGTGCTGTATTATTCCTAATTTGTCAACACAAGATATTAGTTTTATGTGGGTGTTCTTAAGTAATTGGCAAGTGAGTCCATCATGTAATAATAAATAAATATTTGACATTAAAGTGAAATTGGAGAGAGCATATCCTCGCCAAAGTTCATATATTTCCTGAGAAATTAATGAAACAAGAGAAAAAGCCTGTTTTATATTCTTATGGAAATCAACATATCATATGTCAATTGTGCTTGATTGACATGTTTGTGTTAAGAATGAGACCAGCAGCACAGACTAGTCCCGTCATTTAGACGAACATGAGTGGAAGAGAGACAGATCTTGAACTCTGGCGTGTTACTCAGAGATCACAACCATCACTTCAATTTTTATATCACAAGAGACGGGGGACTCTGAAGATTGGCGTGATATCAATAATTTGTTTGCGATGTCAAAATGTGGGACACAGAGTGAGCGCAAACGTATCCTGTCTCACTTAGACTGTGGAGCTTTAGGAGGTTATTCCAGTCACTTTGAGGGCTGTGGAGCTGAATGTGTGAGTCGTTTTTGATTAGCATTTACTTTCAGTAAAAGAAGACAAATATTACTGCATTCGAGCAAAAAAAAAAAAAAAAAAAAAGTGTTTAAATTGGTTACTGTCAGGATGGACATTTTTTTTTAATAGTGTAACATCTGCCACTCTGCATGTGGTCTGTCACTCTGAAAGTTCCATCAATTATCTCACACTGTTGAAGAGTGAAACATATTTCCTGCACCCTGTCTGGGTTTGAGATCTGCTTCTTCACTGGCCCACACAGACATACAGACAGATGACAACAAAAATATTACCTCCCTGTGAGAGGTGGCGTTCATATTAACAACATAACAGCAGCTGGTGGTTGTTTCTTAAAGGACAAACTGCTGGGATGAGGACAGCGTATCCCTGTGTGACTTTTAGATCACTGCTACAACTCATTGGCTCTCTTTCACATTTACACAAGGCAAGAGTCAGGAATGCTACGTATTAGTGTCCCACCACACAAACTGAACGAGTGAGTGTTACTTATCCTTGTGACATTTGCTGTTCCTGTAGCCAACATCTTAGCTGCAATTGTCCCTACACATTCCCAAAAGACACAAAGGAAGTCAGCAATAACTGTGCCAGGCATTTGGTTTGTCTGTTACGGACCTGTCACTTAATAATATCACTGTCTATGTGGTCCATGTGGAGGGAACGTGTTGTTTACAAGGCTGGGAATATTCTGGACAAAAAGAGACATTTGGAAAAAGTAAAAAGCTATAACATGCTGTGAGGAAAGGGCTTTATCTTTTTGTATGCTCTAATAAAATACTCCTTTTTAACACTTTCATTGCAGTTTTTTTGTCAGTGAAGGGCCACATAAGCACCGTGTTGCTATCAGTGTGACAGACAGAGTTCTCAAGAGATAAAAAAAAAAAAAACTTTGGTAGTGCAGAACTGTTTAATAATATGTGCCTTTGCTCAATGTACAAAAAAAGCTCATCTTTTATACATATGGCTGCTAGTGTGTCAGCCTCTTGTCATTTTAACAGCACATCCACTGAACAGTGCTTGCACAGGAAGTCAAACTGACTCATATTTTCCAGTTTCAAGAACTTCACAATCCCATCCTTCATCTTGCCAAGGCCTGAATGAAAATCTTGATTTCTACTGCTTTACCGTCTGACTTTAGACAGGCGTCTGATCTCGACTCAAAATGTTGCACGAGCAAACAGGAACTGAGAATTTTGAGATGAGAGAGCACCCGGGAAGTTTGTTTTCTGTCACCTACTGAGACCCTGACATTTGTCAAACTACACGTCATTTTGACATGAGCAGTGCGTCATATTATCTGCAGAAACGTCCTGTTGTGACAGCATCTCCAGAAAACGAAATAACATTCCAGCTGGAGCCATTGGGCGCTTCTGAGGGACATTTCTTCCAAAAATATTTCAAACAAAATCCAATTAGGGGGAAAAGAGAGGAAAACCAATGACTTTCTCCCCATGTTATACAGCTTTTGGAGTTACAGAAAGATAGTGTAAGATTCTGTTAAACAACAGTGTTACAAATGAAAGAATGTTCTGACTCATCATTGGGGGCCATACTGAACTTAAACTAAACCATCTGCTTTCTTTGTAAAATGTAAACACAAACAAATCACATTTATCCCCATCTGAAAAGAGTATTAGAGGTTAAAATATATGCAAAACACATTTTTGTTTTCGATACTGTCTGAAAAAAAGCACCTTAAATTGTGTTTTAAGTGGAAAATGATAATTATCTCTCTAAAACAAAACGTAACACTTTTCTTCTATTGAGTCATGAAAATACAAAACACCAAAGAACAGTTTCGCGAAAGTGAAATTTTCTTCCCTGGTCATTTGGTCCCTGATACTTTTTGTGCCCATATTTGGGGAGAGTATACTTTGTCCGCAAATAAAACCTATCTGACGGTATCACTACCTCCAGCTAAGGGCTAATGAATTATATCCCCCTCATTCTGATCGTGTCCATTTCATTAAGAAGCCTGAAGAGTGAAACATCCCCAGCTGTAGGCTGGTCTGTCAAATGGCTTCCCGCAGAGCTCCAAGCTAGCCCAGGCTGGAGAGAGGTAAAGAGAGAGGAAAGGGTTGGATTGCGGCTCAGTATCTGGGATGTCCATGCAGCGGTCTGAAAAACCACCATCTTCCAGACAGATATGGCGAAGTGTGGTGACATGAGTACGCCACACATAGGAACACTTCTGTAAGAGTGTCAGACACTTGACAAAGGTCCACAACCATGCATCAGAAAAAAAGAGCATTTCAGCCGAGAATTTGGCTCTATACAGATTTCTTCTACTTCATCTCGCCACCTTTGGTTTCGGGATTCAACATTTTAAATTAGGAAACCCTGCTGTGATTATGTGACTTTTAAAACATCTATAAAACATCAGAAGTTCAGGCAGTTTGATTTTTTTTGTTTCGTTTTGACAACATATTACTTTTTCTTACTCCTCGCTATTGATTTACTCAACTCAAATGTTTTTTTTTCCAAATAGGTATATGCAAATATTTTCGCACACACAAAAAAAAATTCAACCATGTATGAAATTATTCACATCAAATCTCAATTTCTGTCTAGGATGAAGTAAAAAAGTGTCTGAACCCACTGTGCTTTTGAAATCGTCAGGAAAACGTCAATAGTGAAAATACAAAATGGTTGTCCACAGGAGAGCGGAGGGTCAGCATGTGTGTGTGCGAACATGGATCAGTGGAGACCCCCTACCTGGGCATCACGCTTCCTCCACTCCTGGGTATGTTGTTGGTGCTGTTGCAGAGCGGCCCTGGCCTGCCTCTCCAGGCTGCTCACCTCCCGCTGGCGCTCCTGGACCAGGCTGTCCTTTTCCGCGCTGTGCTGCTGCTGCAGCCGCGTCCTCTCCTGCTCGTGCTGCATGCGCTGCTCAGCCATCTGATTGGACAAGCAGGCAAAGAAAGACTTCATCAGCCAACACACATTCAGAGCAACCCTGTCGTCATGACAACTTGTCCATCCACCCATCCATCCATCCATCCTTAATCCTGTTCCTTCGATCCCTACCTACCAACCGGACACCCATGTGCCCAACCAATTTGGTGCAGTTGGAAGGATGGTGGGTAAAAACGTCCTAAAAGTTTCTGCGCTTCCTCACATTGTCAGAGGATGACATGATGTGATGTGTTTACATCTGGCTAAGTCCCCCGCCCTCTCACCTCGCCAGCCAATTGTACAGATCGGCCTTAAATGTTCCATTCCTCTCTCTCTTCATATCTGTCCCCCTCGCACTACACTGTGATCAGGGTATAAAGAGCAGCTAGTTTGGGCTATGCATGAAAGCTGGCAGGGGTTAGCCATCTGGCAGCAGTAACTACCCCGTGCCCCATGCTATGCATCTGACAGCATGCGAAAATCGGCTTAAGCATTGACCGTGGTCATTATAAACCCAAATCAGAAAAAAAAAAAAAAACAAGTCGAGGGAGGTGAGAACAGCAGCTTAGAGGACAACTCCGAAGACAAAAGAGAAGGAAAGGATCGTTTCGTGTTAAATTTTTGTTAATTTTCTAAATACATTTCAAGTCTAATTTTATCGGTTCCATTCAGTTTGCATATTTTACCACCCATCATAGCTATTTCAGCTATGAATTAAGGACATTTAAGGTGGGAGCATAGCAAGGACCTGTAAGAACCAGTCATCAAGAATGTTGCGGTATAAACATACTGTCGATCCGAGTCTTTGGACCAAGCATTGCACTATTCAGTAGAGTAAAATAAAACTTCTCTAATGGGATGCAAAGCCTCAATTTTTCAGAGCTTAATCATCCTGTCAGCTCAAGCTCAAGTCTGCATCCCAGCAAGGCTGCGAGTGGAGTCACCTGCTGAGAGGTGAGCCATGCCCTTGGAGCTCCCAGCCCTGAGCCACCAAGCTTTTCCCAGTCTCTGTTCCATTCCCTGTCCCCATTGGTGGTGGTGGTGGTGGGGGGGACCAGTGACCCCCACATCATCCTGCCGTGCAGCCCCAGACGGAGCCTTGAAAGGACAGCAGGGGCCTTGAGTCTATTCGCCTCCCTGCTTTGAAGCTAATCCCTTGCACATTGTGCTTGACGGCACCCTACCTGGCCTGCCAGCGGAGTGAGATCCGCAGCCTCTGTACCCGGTGCCTGGTCTATTCCCAGCCCCATCTTCGGACCTTGTGTGCTATTCAGAGCAGGTGATGAATGAGGGGCTAGCTACAGGAAGCCGAATTCCGTCCCCAGACTGAGAGGAAGGCCACAATAGGCACTTCATCTTGGCAGCCAAGAATCTACCCTTCAGCTTCTGGGAGAGCTTTGTTAAATGTCCTCTAAATGAACATTGGGGAGAATTCTACTTGCATGAAAACATATTTTACCTATAGGGCTCAGTTAGTGGTATATTAAGGAGGCAGATACACAGAAAATGCTCAAGATACATCACACTCATGCCATTTTCCTGGATATAATAGAGCATATAAGAGTTCCTTTAAGATAAACACTTTACAGAATGTGGGCAAAATCTTCCAAATGCTGATGTTGTCTATGGTGCACTGCCTTCATTTTCAATACAAGTCAGATCCACAGTCACAGGGCAAGTCAGATTCATACAAGAGCACAAGTTACAGCTGACAGCAGTAAAATGCTTTGAGAACTCCTCAGCAGGACAGCAGGACACACGCTAATAGAAACTGGGGGAGAACACCCTGCCTTACTGTTCGCTCCAGTTAAGAGTCTTGGGCCGTGAGGAATATGGAGAAAAGGAGGGATCAGAGGTGAAACGTAGGTGAAGAAACTGACGATGTAGATCCATTGTAAGAAAAACAGCAGAAGAAGTAGACGGAGAAGAGATGACAGAGAACAGACCCAGCAAGAAGTCTGGTTGTGACATCACGTAGTACCAGCGTGCAGTGGAGGATGCTGGGTGCTGCGATTCTTAAAGGGACCGCCATGGCGCCTATGAGAGAAGACAGTGTCGGTTACAGCACAGCTTGGTGCCACAGATGCTGAGTAGGTCGGGTGTGAGAGCACAGCACGACTCCTGTCAGCCTAGGCTCACATGGTTTTGTGTATGTGTGTATGTGTGTATTGTACACACTGAGACAGGACAGTGAGGTAATGGGCTTCTTCTAACCCCAGGAGGGAAAATCCAAAATGTTTGGGAAGGAGGAGGGTGTAGAGGAGAGTAAAACAAAATGCCCCGTCTGGTCTCAGCAGGGGAGGCTGGGGTGAGTGCAAGAGGGGAGGGAGAGATGGAAGAAACACAAACCCCCCTTATTCTCGCGCTGTAGAAACTGAAGCTGCACCAAGTTTAGATGGGAGTGTGTGTAAATTAAGTCCACAAACTTATCTATACGACACCCCTGAAGTGTGAGGGTGTTGAGTACTTCACTGTGAAGGTCATCATTCCAAACCAGCCATTTGACCTCACTACGTCAAGAGGCGGAGATCCTGTAGGTCACCGTGACGTCCAGCTGTCATGAGTGTTAGGTGGGAAACAACTCCTCCATACAGAGTTCTCGTTCTTAAACTCTCACTGAAGCTGCCCCGGAGGAATGTCCTTTTGTGAATGTCTGAATGGACAAACTTGACCTCTGTGATCTTGTGAAAACAATCTCCGTGGTTGTGGAGGTGCAATGCACGCATGCATGCAGAAATGGGTGATGGTACACACACACAAAGTGCTCAGTATGTACAGTACACAGAATGACGACTGAGCTCATGGTAGCTCATGAATTATCCATGTTCTCTACCCTTCCATCTGTGCAAATAACGTTGCAAGCGTTCCCATCCCCATATAGAAGAGCCCTTCATCTTTGTAGGTTTTTATCTTTAAGACAAAAGTCTTCCTGATGGGCTGCTAACCCGATGTAACAGGCTTTAACTGTCAACTACTGCACCCCCACTCTTTGTAGCAGCAAATAATCATCATCGCTTGAATATTTCCTCAAATGCTTTGATTACTTTCCTTTTTTCACAAGAGATGGACTGTATGAATCCTCGGAGCAACTTGGCACTCAAAATGTGGACAAATTTTAACAATTACTGGATTGTGACAGGGAGATAAAAAGTTCCTTGGATATAAATACAATCCTTTAATGGCTTTAACTGCCATAGTCTGATTTATGTAACAATGTGCCCTTGCAGGAGGACTTAAATGATGAATTTACCAAAAATGCCAAGAAAAACCCACAGTACAGTACTTTGGAAAATTACAACCTGACGGTTTTCAACAAACATTTGTCAAAATCCAGTAAAACCTTTAATTCTCCACATCTGGATAGGATAGACACATGAAATAATAATAATAATGATAGTATAAAAAAAGAAGAAGCTTAGATCTTTGTCTTCGGAGTCATGCCATACCTTTGCTTGACAGTAATTTAAATAAACATCTTTTAAAATTCATTCAATCAAATACCTATAAAGACAAGGATGTCACGTAACCCCTCTTAAAGGAAAAAATGATTATGTTTCATCAGATTTAAATGGGATAAACAAGATTTTGGTGGCTTATTTAAAATTATTTCAATATAAAATAAACACAAAATACATTTGATTTTGAAAAGGTTTTTGCCCCACAAAAGTCCTTCTAATTACAAATACAACTTTTCCATCAACGTAGCAAATCGATAACAGCAAACAATTTCTCAACAATTTCCACCTCTTTGAGGTAACACTGGCTTTACATCGTCGATTTACAATTATCTACTGCAATTTATATGCTGTAAAACTCCATCTGGCCTGGAAATGAGTTGTTTGCATGCTTATTAACAGACAGGCTGATGCTAGTTTGGTTCCTGGTAATGAATCATGTTATGGATACAGATGGGAAATGTTACAGTAGTTAGTGCTGTGTGCTCTGGAGGCGTATGTGGATTCATGTGGTCATACAGTATCAAAGGGATGAGAAGAGATGCAGCCCTTGATATAATTTAAAGGAAGAAAAAGATAGGCATGATATTTTATGGCAATCTTGGGAGGTATGAAGGCCTGAATCTCTAATAACATGACGTTACAAGAAGGACAGAGTTTAGAATGCTCCATGTAATGCCTCTTGAGAAATTAATGACAATATCCAGCGCTACTATGGGTGAGTGAACTATGTTATCAATGAGAGCAGCAGCAGTTTTCATACAGAGTACACTGAGACAGGACTCTTCACTCACAGGAATATGTGATGGAACAATGTGTTTTACTTCCCAAGGGCCCAAAACCAGGCCGTTGAATTAAATTATTATGTACACAATTGCTATGTTGAAGTGCAATATATCACTATGAGGAGAACTGGATTTGATTAATACAGTTTAAAGACAAAGGCAGTCTTTATAAGACAATTATCATTCACTGTCCTATTTCATAAAGCCCAGGTATAGTAATCTGTAAGCATCTGTTTGAAAAAAACTAACAAAAAACTTACAGATAGAAATAAGCACTTCTATGTCAGTGTTTTCAACCTTTACTTACTGAGTAGCATTTACAGTTGTACAGGAGCACAGTTCTGTCCTGTTTTCTTGTAAAGCAATGGAAACCATGCGTAGCCTCCAGATAGTTTAAGAACAGTCTTCAATTTATTTTGAGTACATCTTAGACTGGCATTTTAGTTTAATTTTACAGGAGTGGTAGATAACAACAACGCTACGACCCCAGAAATGAAGAGCAGCTCAAGAAGAGAGAGTCAAGTGTTTCGGCAACAACACAGACATCAGCCAAACAGTCTGATCAACGGATCTGAATCAGCTCAGAGGCTCCAACTGCAGTTAGAGGCGTCTGTGGTGATTCTAACTGCTCAGTTGCTCTAAACAGAAAAAAAACAACTGCCTGATGCAACTTGAACACTGGCTTGTGACTTAAAGTCGTATGACTTCCACTTCTAAATCGCGAATGCAGTAATGTCAAATACTATGTAATTACAGTATATATTGCCGTACACAGCCAAAGACTTTTCAAAGAGCCAGGATGGACCACTGAGATTGAAGTGCATTTTGAGTGATAGAAACATAAACTGCCCTCCATGTCTTCTTCAATAAGACTGTCTATTTCTAGAAATACCCACCACTGCAGTTTCATGAATCCAGCGCTCAATAAAAGATGACTTCTTATCAGCAAGCTAAATATCAATGAGTTGGGAAATCATATCGAGACATCTAATAGAAGAGGAGAGGGAAGTGATGATAAGGGGACTGTGTCTGCCATGCAGATTGCATTCGTTTTCAATTGGCAACATTTAAGATATTTATTGAGAGGCAATCGTAGCTTAATTTAAAGCGTGTCGCTAATCATGAGAAATTAATCAGGTGGAACAGATGGGAGGAATAACAAGAGTGTTCCACATAGATGTCAGCCCCACTGGCTGGCTCTAAATGGCCAAGTGTGCACTGATAATAAAGAAAAGATAAGAATGTGATGATGACGATGATGGAAGCAAGAGAATTCTTTCCGCCGGCTATCTCAACAGCGCAGAAGTAAAGAAGCCATTCACACACACAAAGATACAAACACACTGTAGACAGACTGATACAGACCTGCTGCTCATATTTCTCTCTGAGGGCATCAAGTTGCTGCGAAAATTCCTTGGCCTGTTTCTCCCTGAGGGACCTGGAGCGATTTAAGTCCTCCTCTACCTTCTCCATCTGTAGGCAGGAGAGGACAGACATCAACAGTTTTGTCTGAATGCCTGTCTGAAACAAACCTGGCAATCTATAATGCACTTATATTTAAGGCAAACAAAGACTCCTACTACACCTCCAAACCTCATGGTACAGACAATTTGCCTTTTGTTGAAATATCTACTCGTCATAGTTTGTGTGTACAAATTAGGCACAAGTAAATGTACAGTACTACTCAAAAACAATTGAAACTGGGAGGTACTCAGAGAGTACATACCTCTGCTAAGAGGCGACCTGGATTGGGAAATGTGAAAATAGTATAACCAATATCTTTTCATAGCCCATCATTTATGATAAATCATTCACGAACCACCCAAAAGGTCTCCTCGTCTCAAAGAATCAGAATACCATCAGGATGATTTCTGGAAGCCAAAACATCTTTTGACTGATTCACTGGGACTCAAGGAGTTCAAAATTAATTCTGAAAAATGCAGCAAATATATCCTGCAATGGCCATAATGATCTCCAGGATCCTTGTTACATTATCTATATACTTTTGAAATTCCTGTCAACAAGTATTTGAGATATCCTGCTGGGGAATTAATATACCCTGGTGATCACATGATCTCATACATTCCTACTGAAGAAATGTATTCGGCACTATGTGGGATCTTGTCTAATGATTTTTTAATAAAAGCACATTCACCTATTCAACATATATTCTGTCATTAACATTAAATATGTAACACCAGCAGAGAACATCAAAATTCAAATATTCACAGAAGATAAATGAAAGACTCAAGTTGAAGACGTAAAAAGCAGCGTATTTAAAGAATTTTGTATTCCTCTGGAAAAGGAGTTTTTTAAAAAATTTATC
This sequence comes from Aulostomus chinensis, assembly GCF_037954235.1. Classification (NCBI taxonomy): domain Eukaryota; kingdom Metazoa; phylum Chordata; class Actinopteri; order Syngnathiformes; family Aulostomidae; genus Aulostomus; species Aulostomus chinensis. The sequence goes on along the minus strand of NC_141337.1, from coordinate 11,489,716 downwards.
TCAGCTCAGCTTCTTTACCGACTACCACCTTCTTATTTGCTGACAATCAATGACAACAAATACTCAGGCCACAATGTGCTCTGGAAATGCAAAAGCTTCCTTTGAACTATTCAGAGATTTGATTCTGGATAGATTTATCTAGAAGTGGGATGATACAGCGAATGCCAGCATGGAACAGCATGTGCAGAAGGAGAGAGGGAGAAGATGTGAAGAGGATGAAAGGATGCAAAAGAGAGCAAAAACTTCTTTTGAAATACTTTCTGCGACATTAAAGCTGTGATGGAGCAATGCATAAGTAGGGTTTGTGAAAAGCTGGGGAGAAGAGTGAAAGGAGAAAAGGATGACAGAGTTGCAGAAGAGAGCATCTCTCTCGCTCTCATAGCTTTGATGTGGGCTGAGGATAAAGTCAGATTGGAGATTGGGATGCCAGGGGCTCAATGGGGAGAGAAGGAGCGAGCAAGAGACAGAAGGATGCTAACAGGAGAAAAGAGTGGGAGGACGGAGAGAGGAATTCAGCAAATACAGACATTTCTAAGTATCAAGAAAACAAGACATCACTAAAATAAACACGTAACACAAATGCAGCTCCAGTCACGGAACATAAACACTACAATACAATATAATCTAGTGACTTTGCATGGTGACAAAGTAGTCCTTCATGTACTGGCAATATTGCATGTATTGGTTATTTGTACACACACGTACACACGTATACACACACACACACACACACACACACACACACACACACACACAAATCCATGCAGAAACTTGACTCCAACACAGTATTTGTTGCTCCACCACAGTGAAAAACGAATCAGTGACTAAAAGCTACTAATCACCCAAGTATCAGACCTTTAAAAATTTCAAGACCACACTTGGTGCTGCCTCGTCAATAAAACACACACATACACGCAGGCACGCACACACAAACACACACACATAATATAAAACTGCTTTACAAAAACGCCTATAGCCAAACTGACTTGCAAGGAAGCATTAGAAGTTTACCGCTGAGTAAGAATCGATCGGAGGAACCTTCCAATAAGCAGCAGCCCACGCGGTGTGGAGGGCTGATCGTGAGGCCGGCTTAAAGTACTAATTAGTCCAACAGCTTAATGCCCGTTCTTCATAGAAACCCAACAAGCCCCAATCATGCCCACTGTGAAGAAGTGAGGTCAGAGTGTGAAAACAGAGAAATGAATGCACCTGTCTAATGAGTGAAAATGGCCTTGGGATTATCGTGTTCTTAACATTTGCATATAGATTTTTTTTCAGCACAGGAGCAATTAAAAAGTGTCAGGAAAAGGACCTTTGATAGGATGTAGGGTGGCCTAATGGTGCAAAAAAATGGACAGTTGGAGTGAAGGAGAGAGAAAGACACAGACAGACAGACAGACAGACAGACAGAGAGAAAGAGACAGACAGACAGAGAGAGAGAAGAGAGAGAGAGGGAGAGAGACATACGGAAGAATTCAAGCACAGCCAGCGTGGCGCCCGGTTGCATCTGTGGTCAGGCTGTGCCGCTACAACTAGAAACATCAGATTTTGTGTGTGTGTGTGTGTGTGTGTGTGTGTGTGTGTGTGTGTGTGTGTGTGTGTGTGTGTGTGTGTGTGTGTGTGAGAGTGTGTGTGTGCATTGTCATCCTGTCAAACAGCTCACTCTTTTTGTGGTAAAGAAATAGCAAGAAAGGGTAAAAGTGTGCATGTGTGTTGTGTAAATGCATCAGTATTTGGCACAAAACAGCCCACAACACTAATATGCGTGAATATCAGCCACTAACTGGATGCACAGCATGAATAAATATAACAGGAAACAGGTGGAAGTGGATATTGCATAGTGTTGGCTGATGTGCAGCTTGGCATTCATTTAATGTGTAATACAAATGCTTTTATACAAATGTGTTGTTCTGAATGTGTGTTTGCGTGTGTGTATGTGTGTGTGTGTGTGTGTGTGTGTGTGTGTGTGTGTGTGTGTGTGTGTGTGTGTGAGTGTGTCAGACCTGGAGTTTCATGTCAGCATAGGCCTTCTCAGAGCTGAGCTCCACCTGTTTCTTGAACTGTTCCAGTGCTGTATCAGCCTGCTGGATCTGCTTTCTTTGGCTCTCCCTGGCTCTGTCCAACTGATTCTCCATCTCTCTGTAAGCCCACACACACACACACACACACACACACACACACACACACACACAAATATACTGAATGTAGCCAAACAGAGCAGATATGTAAGTAATGTAAGTTTAATGCTTTCAAGTGGGATGAAAATCAAGAGGAACACAATAGGAGATGAGAGATGAAGAAAGATGGATAAAAGACCATATTTCAGCACACACATTCACTTTGTAATGCAATAATAAATGTACAAATTCTTTTATCTTATCATTTATGATGATATGAAGACATTCCATATGACCATTTACTACTTTTTGAGTGATGGGAAAACTATTTTAGTATCTGCCACCTCCAACAGCTTGATATGTGTGTGTGTGTGTGTGTGTGTGTGTGTGTGTGTGTGTGTGTGTGTGTGTGTGTGTGTGTGTGTGTGTGTATAGATATACTTCTGCTATTGCTGGCAAATATCAGGTCATATAGTTGCATGCAGAGCAGACTGACAGACATGTTGAGAGCTGCCAGAGCCAAACCGGGAGGCCCTGCATCAACATCATATACAACACTAGTGAGCAGCTGTCACCCCTAGTGTGTGTGCGTGCGTGCGTGTGTGTGTGTGTGTGTGTGTGTGTGTGTGTGTGTGTGTGTAAGGGGGGGGCAGAAAAGACAGATCTTTGAGCTGCAGGAAGCATCTGAGGATGTTGTTTTGCTGAAGTTGAGATTTTCAAGTAACAAGTTACCATCAGACAATGATGACCAAGTACTAATGAAATAAACTTGACTTTATAAATGTATGTACATATACCCATACGTAAGTTGTCATCTAGAGATATGATGTCATAATGATGATGTCACTCTCCAAACTGCAGCATTTCAGAGTTTCTCTAATTCCAATTCCAGTCATAGAAATGCCTCCAATACTGGCGGGAAAAAAAAATTTGGTATTGACAAGTATGTAAGTCTATGAACTGATATATGTCATCATACATCATTTATTAGCCCGGCGAGTCCCAGTTAGCACAGTTAGCTCTGATGAAAGTTAAATACAGGAAATCAAGTCTTTTGACACAGGAAGTTGTGTTGCATTTTTATGAGAAAATGCAATAACTGATTTGCAGAATGTAGCATTAGCTTGGCTAATGCATTTAGCCAGCAAAATGTCAGCAATTTAGCAATATTAAACAATGGAAAATTACATCAATAAAATGCGACCGATTGTCAATGTGTGATCAAATCTGACATTTCCTGTTTGTAATGAGATATTTGTATTGGATTTGATCCGTTAGAAGTTGCTTGGATTTTGCATTTTTATGCCATTATATTGTGGGTGGCACAGTGGTGCAGTGGTTAGCTTTGTCGCCTAACAGCAAGAAGGTTCTGAGTTCGAGCCCCGGCTCAAGCAGAGAGTCTTTCTGTGTGGAGTTTGCATGTTCTCCCTGTTCCTGTGTGGGTTCTCTCTGGTACTCCAGCTTCCTCCCACAGTCCAAAGACATCAAGAGGGGACGAGGCTGATTGATACTCTAAATTGACCGTAGGTGTGACTGTGAGTGTGAATGGTTGTCTGTCTCTATGTGTTGTGTGAATGGTTCTCTGTCTATATGTGTTGGCCCTGCAATGGACTGGTCACCCGTCCAGGGTGAACCCCACCTCTTGCCCAAAGGCTGGTGGGACAGGCTCCAGCACCCCTTGCCTAAGCGGAAGAAAATGGATGGATAGATGGAGACCATTATATTGTCTGTGTCTGACCATCTGTATTCATACTAAAATATCATTAAAATGCCTTTCAAGCCACATTATGGATGAATGCAAAAACAGGCTGTTTTAAAACGTTTTCAACACAAAGTGTGGTATCCCCTCTGCACAACACACTAATAACTGTTACAGTATGTGGCTTGTGAGTCACAACAGCAAATACAGAAAATTTCTTCTTCTTCTTCTCCTTTGGAAAAAGGTTCAAAGATGATAAAATCCAGGAAGGAATCTAACTTTCTGTGTATGTTCTTTACAGTTTGTGCTGTGTGGGTGGGGCCTCTCATCTTAATTAAAACTTCAACACTGCATGAATATTATTCACCGTGGACCAGCAAGCAGAAGACCTTTTTTTTTTTTTGGCCAGCGGGTGTGACTTTAACCCCAATTGAAAATATGACTATTACAAAATTAAAGCAGGCAAACAAAGGTAGGTGGGGCAGCACAGAGATATTGTTCACACATGAGATTCTGTGTTTGCTAAAATGGCCATGCAGCACTATAAACACTATATAGCAACAGGAAAAAAAAATACATTGCAATTTTTATCACGCATTCACAAAAATGCTCTTTTTAAATGACAAATCATTTCCCCACAACCAAAGCAACAAGTTCATGTATTTGTGTAAAACTAAGTGGAAAAAACTGAAACGGAAACAGGGGTTAAAAACAGCAAATTGAGACGGAGGTAATAAAAAAGAACAGGGGCAGAGGATTGAAAAAGGAATGTGCAAGCTTTCTCTCCTCTTTATAGTGCTCTGTCTCTTTGTAATTTTGGTCTCTCTCATGTCGGACATCAAACGACAAAGAAATTGTTTTTTCTCCTCTCCCAATTTTGTGTACTCTGTAATTATTAATCAGTCTGGTTGCATGACTGCCTTCCAGGCTCAGACAGACACAAAGGACATGTGGAGAGATTAAGATGGAAAAAGAAAAAGAGAGAGAGGAAGGAGAAAGTGAAGATGGAAAAGAAGATGTCACAGAAATAGCAAGTTTGTGAAACTTCTGAGGGAGAGCAGCAATGAATAGGGCGTGCATGAGTGTGTTTGTGTGTGTGAGTGCGCATGTGTGTATAAAGGTCTGTTGATTGTGTGAGAATGACAACTCTATTCATTGAGCTGACTGCTGAGCCTTTACCTCTGAGGATACACCAGAAAAATTCGCTGCAGCTAACCTCAACTATGTGACAGACGGAAACATATTATGCTCGAAAGCCACACAGAACCTTCGGTGATTCCTCGGAGAATAACTCTGCGTGTGTGAGTATTTCTATCTGTGTGTGTGTGTGTGTGTGTGTGACTATGTGTGGTCACTAGAGCGGTAGACAGTGTGTCACCATCAATAACAGAGCAATGAGGGTGAGATGAGAGGACAGAGAAAAAGACTCAGGGAGGCCTGGCAGGGAGATACAAGAGCGGGAAAGAAAGGAGAAGGGTGCCAGTGCCAGGGCGGCCTGTTGGCTTTAAATGGATTCCTGGTCAGAAAAGTGGAAGGAGAGGAGGCTCAAATTAAAGATGTGCCTTCTCTAAAGAGGAAGTCCTCTCATCCCTCATTTCTAAACGGCTGTTTAAAGGGGGGAGGACGAGAGGGAGGCCAAGGAGAGAGCAGAGTTTGTGCAAGAGGAGGGTGAGGGAACTTCCGCCATCCAGCCGCCTTGTAGACAAAAGGGGCGCGGGAATGCCTGCCTTTTCCAGACTGCACTGGCCACATAATGCCACGTGCTGCATCTGTGTGAGTGTGCAGCACATGGATATAGAGAGACATACAATATATACGAACACTGATAAACAAATTCAGTTAATACAACAGTACACATTAAAGTCAGAGCATACAGAGGCAATGCTAATTGCTTATGCAAATATTCTTTTCATGTGTGAAGAGTATTTAAGAATTGTATGGGCTGTGATGTGGGTGGAGCAGCGCGTGGAAAAGACTGACAAACAGACTCCAATGCACGCTCGCATGTGGATGCCTCTGGTCTCTCGTATAAAAAGACAGAGAGTGAGAGAGTGAGAGTGTGTGTGTGTGTATGTGCGCAAAGTGCATGCAAGTGCCTGCGCATCTGTGTCTGTGAGCTCATCCAAATGGAATGATAACGAATCCACAGACACATCAAAGGGGCCTAGAAAAAAGAGAGGGAGAGAGAGAGAGAGAGAGAGAGAGAAGGGAGAGAGAGGGAGCACATAAAAAGAGAGAAAATACAAAACTGAAATATTCAGCGCCCTCTGAAGAAAAAATAAAACAGGCTTGGTTTTCATCCGCATCCCCAGAGAAAGAGAAAGAGAAAGAGAGAGAGAGCGAGAGAGAGAAAGAGAGACATGGAGTGAGAGACAGACCACAAATAAGTGAACACAAAAGCAAAACAGCACAAGGGCAAGAAAATAATAAAGATGTAGAAAAACAGTTGGAAAAAAAAGAGAATGGTTGAGCGTGATGGCTTTAGAAATGCCAACAAATGTGGCCTGTTCATAAACAGCATTTCACACCAACTTGTGGAGAAAAATGGCTTCATACAAGAGTGAATAGAAGTCTAGGAACCACTCTTACATGTCAACTCAACCTCACAATAGCCTCAATGTTCCCATTCATATTTAGTCGCAGGCTGTTGTTGTCCTGTAACTCAGGGAGCCTTGTCTATAGAACCAGTTAAGGAGGTTCCACTATTTTCCTTTGGTCAGGTTGGTGGTATTGAACTGGCGCTTAACCCATCTCCAATCACCCCTTTCAATGCAGTTACCATGGGAGTAAATATTGAGCCTTGTGAAGCTTTTCAATATTCAGGATCCATACCTCCACCTGCTCCTGCACTCCAGCTCTAACTGAGGCTGCCTGGCCTCTGCTGACTACCACTGATCCCACCACCACCATGATGCCTGCTTCCCTCCATCCCCCCACCCTCCTGTCATGGGATAGGAATGCTGGGAAAGATAAGACCAGCTCAAAGAGGGATGTGTGCACACACCAAAAATGAACATGAAACACTATATTGGATGCATACATTTAAGAGTAGTGGAACATTATCTCACACATGCATGCACACACACAGGGACAAACAATGAAGAGCAACAGATAGTTGACACAAACATAGTTAGCTAAAAAGGTTGACTATAATATCCAACAAGGCAGAGCTGCAAGCCTGTGAAATTGAGTACCTCCACACAAATTCTTAATCTGATACTTTTAATTTTCCAGATAACACAATTCAATCATTCAAATGTACATGTGTGATAAAATTGCCAGCTCTGTCAGCAGAGCAGGCTACATCGGATTAGCCCTCTGCTAACTCACATGTGAATCAATAATTCAACTGTGCAGCTCTACCAGACCTGTAGAATTCTAAAGTGATATGTGTCATTTCTAAGGGGTTATGTGACACTCAGAACAATTTATCCACAGTCTACAGCCCAAACCGTACCAGCTGTCGTTGGCTGCAGCCAGGACAACGATGTCTGTTAGCCCTGTGCTAACTTGAATGTGGATATATTGTTCTATCATGCAGCACTTATGACTGAACAAATGTCATAAGTGTAAATTGTGACAGAGACATAAGTCATTTGTTGTGTGACTGTTAATACAGTTTAGTTACTAACTGTACACCTAACCCAAAACCATAATGACGTAGTAGCCAACGGAAAAGCTTGTGTTATAATGTTCCATACTATAGCTTGAACCAAAATGATCCGATTCCAATCAGGTAAAAATGCTTTGTTGTACCAGATTCTAACCCGTGAGTTTGGATTAGGAAATTCCTACTTTTTGGTGCGATATATATAGTCAAGCATGGAAACTGCACAGCATGACACATCCTATTCGTGACAGCAAGAGTGTTTGCACACCTGTTTTACACACGCAGCCACTCGTGAAAGTTAGCCCACTTTCTCTCCAGCTACCTGAAGTCAAGGATGCCTGTGCCACTCTAAACTTTAAAAGATCAAACTGTGCAGAATTTACTGCTGAGACACAGAGTTGCTCCATTCCTGCACCATCGTACCAGTTGGGTGTCAAGCAATGAGAGGGAGGAAAGAAGTGGAGGATTTTCACAGACAGAGAGAGAGAGAGAGTCAGTAAGGGAGAGAGAGAGAAAGAGGGAGAGAGAGAGAGACAGACATCATAATCTACAAACAGACCAGCTGTTTTCCCTTGTCTCCACTTTAACAATTAAGGTGACTTTATGATGTTTCTAAATTGTGAAATGGAGGTCAGTGTTGGCAAGGAAGGCGAGTCATTTCCCAGATGAGCTCTTATCGCTTCCCCTCCTCTGCAGAGCATCTCTCCATCCATACGCTAATGCCCTGTAATGATCTGAGGCTTGTTGGGATGAAAGAGGAGAAGAAAAACTTGTTCTCTATGCAGCTTTGTAGTGCTTTCTATTGTTATACTGTCATAACACAGACCTAGAGCTCAAATTGACATAGCAAAGCTTATTTGCATGGCAGGACTTGGTGATTTCTTATTTTTTAGTACTAGGAAGAAAAGGTGGGTGTAAACCATGAGAGGAAAAAAAAGGTGTGTGGATAACATCTATATCTGAAGAATGGCACTCGCATTTGCCAACATATTCTGCTTATATTCACAGCAAAATAAACAATAAATAAATGAACACATTTACAGATCTATGTCGCTATACCTTTAACGGAACGTAGCGTGGATCAACATGCACACATCAAATATACTTCATAGCATAACACCTCACTTACCACAGAGTATCTGGCACACGGAGGGCATGTTGAGCAGTCCTACTTGTTTAATTCTACCATCTTACCATCTATCCTTCCATCTTACACACACGCACGCACACACACACACACATATACACACACACCTGCATGCGGTCTTTGCTTTGACTTTGAAGTTCTCCTGGATCGCCTATAAAGGCCGTCAGTGTTGCCACGGCAGCAGGCAGGTAGCAGACATCAGACTGCTTAGTGAGTGTGTGTGAGTGTGTGTGTATGTGTGAAGCCTGAGTGCTTAATTAGCTAAGAGCCTGATGGGCCACTTTCTCAGTGTTTAACACTAAACGAGGGAATGACTGGCTCGTTACTGATACTAACAACAAGGATAATTTATGCACCAACAGATCTGTCTGCTGTGTTTAAAGCGTGTCCTCTGTTGCCTGACTGACAATGACAAGCACCAACAATAAGTGCGCACAACCATCAGCGTCCCTGTGCGATCTGAATGCACAAAACAGTGTCACAGACGCAACTCAACTGCAAAGGTTTCTGCAACTTAAGACAATGACTTCCACATGCTAAATATTTATCCTTTTCTCTCAGAAATCCATCCTTCTTTTTCATCCACAGTGTCTGGGTTTCAAATATACTGTGACAAACAGCTGAAACTCTCCCAAAGAGGCTCGATGGCACTCTGATGACTAGACTTGGCCGTGCACAGCTGAAGCTGTTGAATAGCCTGAGCTGGTGTTTGTGTGTAATTGGGCAGAACACATTTTAGTTTCACCAGGGAAAATGTAATCTGCTTGTGACCAAGAAATGCGGTCCTGTATGGGATTAATTACCCAGTGGAATGTTCGGACTGGCTGACTGGTAGGACAGTCTCGTGGAGTCCAGAGCTTGAGCGTATGGATGTTGAGGGACGTGAGTTATGTAGCTCAAGGATAAGAGAAGGAAGCAGATCCGAGGGGAGATCTTTTGTGATGAATCCAACTTATTATTGCCTTTTTAGCTCGGATTCAGACAGCCAATTTGTGTATCATGATATTAAAAAAAAAAAAAAATGATATGACATTATAGTGAGACAGCTGCATTCCATCTGGGTGGAGCAAGTTTCAAGGTCATGATGGTGGCAGGCTAACTAAGGAGAATTGTTTGCCAGAGGTCAATGCATCTAAGCAGTAG